>NC_035436.2:112075009-112376981 GCF_002127325.2 Helianthus annuus
TTTCAGTTGCGTTGGAACCGGCTCGTCGAACCCTAACTAGGATCTTTTAACCCTGAACCCTAAATCATAACCCCTAAACCCTAAATATATTAGGGTTTGGCTTTTAGGGTTTTTCTTTAGGGTTTAGCTTTAGGGTTTAGCTTTAGGGTTTAGATTTAGTGTTTAGGGTTTAGCTTTAGGGTTTAGGGTTTAGCTTTAGGGTTTAGCTTTAGGGTTTAGCTTAGGGTTTAGCCTTTAGGGTTTAGTTTTTAGGGTTTATAGTTTAGATTGTACGGTTTATCTTAGGTTTTAGCCTTATTTTTTTAGCTTTAGGGTTTAGAGTTTAGGAGTTAGGATTTAGGGTTTAGGGTTAAAAGATCTTAGTTAGGGTTCGACGAGCCGGTTCCAACGCCGCTGGAATGAGTCCAATCGGAGTTCGTTTGAGCCGGTTCCCCGCTGTTCCCCAATTTTTAAGTGTTCCCCAATGAACCTTCCCCTATATATATATATATATATATTTTTAAATATGCAAGTATATGTTTATTATAATCATACACCATTGTTATTCTTTAAATTTTTTTTATACAAATTATATAAAAACTAGTTTTAACCGTCAAAACCGATGTATCGTACGGTCCGATTTGTCTAGCAATTTAACCCAGAATTTCAATCTAGTTATGGACAAATCAGGTTTTAACCGGGTCCGGGTTTCGTCAACAAAGTCAAGAACCGGGTAGGATAGGAACCGGTTCCGGGTACGTTCGGGTTTTTGACCCCGTTTTGACCGGTTCGGGTCCGGGTTTTGACCGGGTAAAGGTGGAACCGGGTCCGGATCGATTCCTTTTGTTACATCCGGGTCTGGAATTGGTATGTACCCGTGGTCGGGTAGGAACAGGTTCAGTGCCGGGTATTCCCTGTCAAGTCCGGAACCAGGTTTTGTTGTGCATCTCTATTAATATCAAAGCTTGCTGAATATAACCATCATTTTTCTATTTCATAAAGAGTCAAAGACAACATGTCAATTCACAAGATCTTAAATTTTGTAATATTTTATTTAACAGAAAAAAAAATATATATATATTATATATCATATATATGGATGGTATCATTATTCCTTTAAACCTTTTCTATCCTACACCAACAAAACAATGTCAACAGTTTCGTTACCATTTCGTTTCGATGCTAAAAAACCCGAACGCCCTTTTCGTATAAACAAAACACAAAAGACAAAACTACCCTCCCATCTTCACGTGTCGGGTTTCTTTTCATCAACTGATCGTTGTTGACGATGAGAAGACCTTCTAGACGTTTGAACAGGGTTAACCGAGGGATCATATTTTTGTGAAGCAAGATAGTTGAGAGCAGTAACCACATCAGCAATTAGTGGTCTCATATTTGGTTGTTCTTGAACACACATTGCAGCAATTGCTAGTGCTTGATATAATCCTCGTACCGGATACTCACCTTCTAGCACCGGGTCCGCCATTTGCCAAAATTTTCGTCTATCTTTAAACAACGGTCGCGCCTGTACGAAATTTATTCATCAGTCATCTTGTTTTTGGGAACACATAATATCAGTGCATAGAGATTTTGGCCAAAAATATCAAGAAATAGCAGTCACTAAATAATAAACATGTTTCATAAGTTTTTTCATATTGTTTCATTGTAGTGGATTTTTTTTAAACGACCTACCTAAATAAAACAGTGTTTGTTGATTTTTTTCGATCTTCAAAACTATGTCACGTATACAAGTTTAACAAAAAAAAAAAAAAAAAAAAACAATTTCCATTTAAACTTTTGAAAAAAGTTAGACTAAATAGTAATTTCGTTTCATAATTATTCCACTCAGTATTAGGGATGAGCGGTGGTATTCGAAGGTAAAAATTGGTAAAATACCGGTACCGAAAACACCAAAAAGTGGGTACCGAAAGTAATTGGGTACAGAAAATTCTGTACCTGTACTGGCACCAGTACGGTAAACCTCATAATGTAATAATATGAAACAATAATGAAACTTGATTATTATTTTCCTAGAAAGTTTATGGGGGGTGCGGTCAATGGACAAACAAAGTAGATTTCATAGAGGCATAAAATATTATTCTTGTTTTAAGACGACGTTTTTGCTCCATTTAACTACACACAACTCGATTCGGTTATGCTTTTTTTGATAAATGGTAAAATGGGTTAAAACAAAAAGATAAAAGCAAAGAAGCATTAGCTTATGATAACTCCAAAAAGTACAAGAATAAGGCATCATATGTGGCCCCAATAACCTCATAAATTTGAGAGTGAAATATTTGGATTGTTGATGACTCCCTTTAAAGAAAAATGCATCACAAAAAGAGATTCCCAATAGATAAACTTTACATCAACTTCTTCCCAAGTTAAACTTAAAACCTTGTTTCATGAAAAACCCCGGTTTGAAAAAGAAAACCCGAAAAAAATCTGGTTTGAAAAAAAAGACCCGAAAATAAAAGCGGTTTATAAAAAAACCGGTTTAAAAACTGGGGAAAAGGTTGTTTTCTTTAAATAAATTGATATTTTCATTAATTGTTTGTTAGTTACCTCTAAAAAAACCAAATTGGTTTGGCAAAACCCGGTTTGAAACCTGACCCAAACCGTTCCAGACCAATTTGGATGTCATAGGTTTCAAACCGGTTTATTTATCCTATAAAAAACCGGTACGGTTTTTTAAAAAAACCCGATTTGACCATGAAGTATGTACCTGGTTTCGTTTATACCAAATCAAACAACACGCCGAATGATAAAAAAAAAAAGTTATTGTCAACTTTTTGACCATCCGATATTTTTTTACTTTACAAAAAGGAAAGATTAATCAAGGTATTTTTCTATAAAAAAAATTAAGATAATATTTGTAATCTAAACTGTTTTTTTCCAGATTTGGTATAAAAGAAACGACATATTTTTTTAAACTATGTATCCCCCTATTATTTTAATTTCTTCCCTAGAATCACAACGATTTTCTATCAACAAGTAAAAAAACCATATTTTTTTTTTTTATTCTAACAAGTCAAAAGTAATCTCCCATGGTAGCGCATTTCGTTCAAATAACCATTTAAAAAAGAATAACAGAATCAAATAAAAAAAAACTTACCCACGCAACAAGATTTTGCTCTGCTGCAGATCTTGTATTATCAATTGCTTTTCGACCCGTAATGAGCTCCAACAGCACCACCCCAAAGCTATATATATCCGATTTGAAAGTGAGTTGACCCGTCATTGCATAATCAGGCGCACAATACCCGTAAGTGCCCATAACTCGAGTGGAAACATGAGTTTTATCTCCAAGTGGGCCCACTTTTGCCAACCCGAAATCTGATAATTTGGCATGATAATCCTCACCTAACAAAATATTTGAACCCTTCAAGTCCCGATATATGACCGGTGGGTTCATTTTATCGTGCAAATACTCTAACCCTCTTGCTGCACCGGCTGCTATTTTCATCCTCGTGTTCCAATCGAGCCGTTTACTGTTGGCCCGATAACCTGGCATAAAATTTCAAATTTTTAATAAAAGCAGATCGACCCACATAAAAATTATAAAAAAATTGGTAAATTAGAATCTCTAACATGATCTTCAAAAGTCAACTAAACTACTTTCAACTATAACATAGTTGTTGACAGTGAATAGCAGTAAATAGCGACAAACTACCTATATGCTACGTAAACGATAGCAACGAAATAGCGCCTGCTATTTCATGTTTAGCAATGAAGTAGTTGAAATTTTAGAAATATTTTACACGTATATTTTATCAAAAATACGCTTCTTTTTTCAATCGTGAAAAAAAAAAAAAAAAAAAACTAATGGGCATCACTATTTACATTTATCATAAAATGAATAGATAAAATTACAAAAAACGTCGCTATTTGTCACTAAACACCCTATACCGTCGTATGTGCCCATTGCTACGTAGCACGCTATAGCGATCGCAATAGCCTCTATTGACAACTATGAACTTCAAAAATTATAATTTTACAGAAATAAAAAATTAAAAAAAGAAAGAAAAAAAGAATTTAAGAGGGTGTAGTAGGCATGGTTTTAAAAAAACGTTTGAGGCGTGCGCCTCAAGGCGCGCCTCGAGGCGAAACGGCCAAAAAACGAGTCTGAGGCGCGCCTCATGGTGTTTTTAATATATATGCGCCTCAAAGGGCCTAAGGCGCTAAGAAAGCTGTGCCTCAGGGGATTTTGATAGCTGTTTTTTATGTTTTTGACTTTTTGTGTCAATTTCAAGCATTTCATGTCTTTTTTAAGTGTGTTTTTGATGAATCTGATTATGAAATTAGTTAGTATTATTATTTTTATAATATATATAATTTTTATATTTATTTATTAATACCGCCTCGGCCTTACGCCTCGAGGCTTACGCCTCGTGAGGCGAAGGGAAAACGCTTCAAAACTCGTTTCCGTTCTTTTAAACCTTGGTAGTAGGTGAATACCATGTAAATGGTCTTCTAAAGAACCTAACGGCATATACTCATAGACCAATAATCGTTGTTCTCCTTCGGCACAATAACCGATTAACTTCACAAGATTCGGATGATCTGCCAGGCCTAACGTCAAAACTTCAACGACAAATTCCCGAATCCCTTGCAACCCGTCTGGATCCAGTTGTTTTATAGCCACAATCTGAAATTAACAGAGGTGTTCATAGCTTTAGTATATATCATAAAACAATTAGAAGGTTGTATGCATTTGAAATAGACTTTTTTTGGCTAATGGCCCACACCATTTTAAGCTAAATTACAAAAAAAAAAAAAAACAAAAACAAAAACAACATTCTTATTAAATATATTATTATCTAAAACTTTGAATAAATTATTTAGGAGATTGTATTTTTATACTAGAAAAAAACTTCAGTGATTTTCAACCTGTTTGATCCGTTCTCGTTTTAGCTAAATCATTTTTTTGGGGTCGCCTTTGAGATATAAAAAAATAATAATAAAATTGATGCATACGTCAACATTAGCCCCGCTTGCAGTATGACATATAATGTATATATAATGTGGAAGTGCACTAATTTTAACGTTATTTTACTAATTTCGTGAAAATAACGTTAAAAGAGGGGGATGGTTAATCATGCATCATGTGGTGGCGTTGATAGCCGAAAGACAAAAGGGTACATGCACTAATCGGCCTTTGTCCCGATTGTTGAGTGTTATGTGCCTTGTGCCAAGGCTTGATGCAAAACTACTATCGAGCCGAGGGTCTCACTGGAAGCAGCCTCTCTATTCCTACGGGGTAGAGGTAAGGCTGTATCCTCAGACCCTACCTTAGCTTTGCTATTGATGGGATTGACTGAGTATGATGATGAATGCATACGTCAACATGACGATTGATTTTCACTAACCTGATCAGAATCTTCCAATTTTCCTTTATAAACTTTGCCAAATCCACCCTCACCCAAGAAATAAGCCCCTTTGAAATTATCGGTTGCCTTCACTAATTGCGCGTATGTAAACGTTCTCGCTTTGTTCATAGGACTAGAACTTTGCTCTGGAGAGGGCTTATTCTTCTCGACAACTTCATTGGAAACCGATGTTTGTATAACATTTGGTGCATTTTCCTTCTTCACTTCATTACGTTGTTCGACTTTTATTGTATCTAAATCATATAAACGAACAAAAAAGTTCAAATGCGCTAAATGGTGAACATAAACACCAAAAAGTCAAGATTTTTAGTGTACACAAGAAGATACTTAAAGTAGTAAAGAGAAAAAACTTCATCATGATCTTTTGAAAGGAAAAAGGAGACCTAACATAATCATTACAATATTCAAATTAAAAAAACGGAGAAAAGACCAAACGAGTTCATGTGATTCACGTATCAATATTTAAAGAAAACATGACATAACTATTTCAAGGGTGTTTGGATATGCAGCTTGAAAACGATATCGAAAATCAAAATCACCTAACCAGCTACAATAAAACATATGTGCATAAGATGGTGTTTAGACATGCTTTTGGTGTATTAATTTGTAATATTCAGTATTAATAATTGTTTTTAATGTTACACATATCCTTGTTAAAACTCAAAAAAAGTTACAATTTTCATCTCCCCCTTGATGATCAACATCTCAAAAAAAAAAAAAAAAAAAACCAAACACTAAATACTATTTCAAATAATCAATTATCTCCTCACATCCAAACATCCCCCTATCTATCTAATCATGCTCTTGAAAGTTCCTTGATAAATAAATTAATAAACTTCAAAAAAAAAAAAAAAACATTCATTACTCATTAGCATCTTTAAGATCAAAACCTCTGAAACCTTTAAAAACCCTAAAAAATCCCAATTAAAACCACCCCAAATTAAGTAATTACACCAAATATAACAACATAAATCACCAATTAAACTATCAAGATCCTCACAATCACCAATTCCCACATCAAAGATAAAAAAAAATAAATAAATAAAGTCATTACTTATTAGCAAGTTTAAGATCAAAACTCCTGAAACCTTTATAAAATCCCTAAAAAATTCCAACTAAAATCACCTCAATTTAAGTAATCACAACAAATATAACAACACTAATCACCAATTAAACCATCAAGATCCTCACAGTCACCAATACCCACATCAAAGATCAACAATTTCACCAAAAAAAATATAAACAAAAACTGAATATTAAAAAATTAGGGTCTAAAAATCCCAAAAAACCCCAATTCTCAATTCCAAATGATCATCAACAAAAACAAGAAATTAACACAAACAAATCAGTTAATCAAACTCGTTACACATACCAGAAGCTTTTGTGTTCGATTGATCGTTGTGGGTGTTTTCGATTCGCTTGTTCTTGGATGATTTTTTGGTTGAAGAGTCTCCACCGGCACAAGGGAAACAACCCATGCCGATTTTTATAGAAAGCTAAAGATATTATTATTATTCATACAGTTGGTGACTGTTGTGTGTAAATGATTTATAGCAATAGATGTTTGCAGAATTGATTCGAAATGGGTCGGATTGTTCTTAGAGAGAGAGAGAGAGGGGAGAGAGAGAGAGAGAGTTTATTGCAGGTTTAGAGAGGGGAGAGAGAGAGTAACAAATGGCGTTATATATTTTGTTTGGTATTGTTTGTTTTGGTCCTTTGAGTTTTAAGAAAAGAGTGTGAGAACCTTGGTGAGTACAAAAGTGGATGCTTTGCTCTCTAAATTGATTTGTATTGTTATTTTTACCCACAAGATTTAAGAAGTTTTCACCTTGATAGGGATGAGTATGGTATTGTACCATTACCAAAAGTACAAATCTTGACAAATTATAAAAAATGGGTATTGGTACCAAAAGTGTTTGGGGTGGTACGGTATTTGAAGGTAAAAAGTGGTAAAATATTGTATCGTACTTAATCGGTGGCGAACTGAAAGTACCGATTTCGAAAAACATCAGAAATGGGTACCGAATTGGCACTGAAATTCAATTGGTAAGGTATGATTTAATACTGATTTTGAAACTTCTAGGAATCGTTGCACGAGACGTGATTAAACGTTGAAATCGGTGCGAACGAAATCTACTACAAGAATAAATGTGTGGAATCTATGTATTCGTGTTGTGTTATGCTCAGCAATGTAGATATAATGTTTTTGATTAAAATTGGGCAGCACTTCGTTACACAAGCTCTCTTTTTCAAAAGCTCCACAAAATGACAACTAACTAATCAAGTGCATGACTAGTCTATTTGTAATTGTATGACCTTCTAGCGCAAAACTCGTACGCAAAGCAAACATGTACAACCCTTTGAAATTGTTGTGCTTGCTCACAATCTCTCGTATCATAGAATATCCTGTTGAAGAATAAAAACTACAATGTCTATCTCTGACATATTAACAATCCACATTGGATCGTAAACTCGTATCGTCCTCTAGTTATCGCTATCATCTAACACAATCACTGACTCCTTAGTTTTCTCATCGTAATACCACCATTAGAAAAAATCATGAATGTCTTGTTCCATTTCGTGGAATGGTATGACCGTGTAACCACATACTTCCTAGTTTCTAGATCAATTTCGATTCTTGACACTATGCGCTTCACTTGTTGTGGTTTCCAATATTTGAATCCCATTCTTGCCTGTTTCTTGATAAATCTCAGAACATGTTGATTATAACTATCCATTTCATAATTAATCAACTTGATTCTACATAACTCTTTTACATTCCACCATGGTAATGATTTAATGTCATTGATGAACTGAAAATATTGCTCGCCATATTCTCTTCTCTTCTGATTGCAATTCTTCTAAGTTTAAGAATCCATATCCAACTGATGATATCTCCCATAGAAATTTCTTTATGTTGAGTAAAAAACTTTAATGACCTGAGCAACTTTCTTTCTGATTTCAAATCTTTGAACCACTTCGTTTTGTCAACCATGATCTCATCTTCATTAATTACCGGAACATCTCCCTGCCTTTCTTCAACCTTGCGTTTCAGAATATCTTCAACTTCTTGAGTAAACTTCTTTGTGAAAGTAGGAAAATCTTCATTAACGTTGTTGGCATAACGAACTTCATCATCATTAGTTATATCTTCAACTTTAACTCTATCATAGTCGTCAACGTCAACAACTGATTCATAAACGTATTCACAAACTCTTCTTCTGGAATTCCACAGAGTTTTGCTATTTCTTCCTTTGAATAATTATGCAAAAACTCTTCTTCTTCTATATCATAGTCTTTCTTCGGAAATTGAGAAGCAACTTGATTACCAAGAACACATGTGAATGGTATTGCATATGTGATGATTCTTGTAGTTTCACCCATATAAACAATCATAGCTTGCTTCTTCTCAGTTTCAGTGCTACCAGACTCCCCTTGTCGTTTAGAACTTTTATCATCTTTCTTTGAGGTTGTCTGTTCTGGCTGATCTTTTGACTTTCCAGAATCAACTTCTTTGGTTTTTCTTGTAGATACTCCAGCACCACCTTGACTTGGATCATTGATCATCATCACTATCATCATAAAAACCCGTATCCTGATCATCATCATCATTGTAATCTAATTTCTATTCTTCATCATCATCCTCACCTTCCTTTTGTGTATCATATAGAGCATCAACCACTTGTTTTTCTTTACTTGTAAACACTGGCTCTACATATGGTTCTTCAGTTTCTTGATTTGTTTGAGTTGGAAGATCAGCATCAGCTTTAGTTATTACTGGTACTGTATCTTGAACATTAGAAGGCTCAACAGTTTCTTTCATCTTTTCATATTCTTCATTATGCTTCTATAATTCTTCATCAATTTCACATCTTCATCAAATCACATCTTCATCAAATTTTACATTCAACTTTTATTCCAACACTTTGAAATAATCTTTGAATTTCAACAACAAGCTAGCATGAAGTGCTCTTCTTACAGTATTCTCGTCATTCTTTTTCTGTTGTTCTTCATTTTGTTTCCTCAACCTCTCATTCTCTTCAGCAAGACTTTCCACTTTAACATTCAATAAGTTACCTTGCTTCTGTAAATCTAAGATCTTTTCATTGTTTGGTTCATTGAAATAATAGTATCTCATCTCTCCAAGAGCTTCTAAGTTTGGTTTAGGAAATCTTTGTTGTGACGATGAAGGACCCGCTTGATCTAGCTTTGATGATGTCGGTTTTGGTGTTGATTGTGATGGTAATGATGTTGGTGTTTTGATATGGAGGTTGCGAGTCTTTTATATATCCACCACCTCTTCAATAATAGGCCTTCCTTTCTTCACATTCACTCTTTATACATTCTCAACAAGTTCATCGGCAATAGTTTCAGCAACTGGTTCATTTACTATTTCAATCATAGGCTCTTCTTCATTAGGTTCATCAATCAATCTTAAACCTGAACTCTTCTTTGCTTTCTTTGTTAATGGAGATCCAGTCTTCTTGGTTGTAGATGTGACTTTTGATTTCTTTCTTCCACCAACTTTCCTCATAACTTTTGGTATTTCAGCTTCTAGATTAAAATCTTCATCCTTTTCTTCTTCTATTGGCTTTGATTTTTCACTTTCAACCGTTATCTTTCCACATGGAGTTCTACTATATGTCCAGTGTAATTTGGAACTTCTTCACCATTCTTTGTTTCCTCTTTATCAAATGTTGTTGAGATAACTTCTTCAACTTCTACTGCGTTACATTTACCTTTAACTTTCTCTACAGCAGCTTTTGCCTTCTTTGCCCGTGAAGGTGAACTTTGACTGTCTTCTTCTTTTTTGATTCTCTTATTTTAAGAATACATGAATTTCTTCATCGCTTCGGTTTTAGAATTAGAATTACTATCATCATTTCCCCATTTGATATTTTCTAGTGCTTTATAATCTGTCTTCTTCAGGTGACCAAATAAACCTCTGAACTTAGGTACTTCTTATTTCTTACCTTTATATGATATCAGTCTTTCTAACGTTATGTTGTTCATGTGTTCGAGTTCCATCTTGTCTTTTTCTTCTTATTTCAAATCTTTACATTGTGCATCAATAAACATCTGAACAAATCTTAGATACATCACCCATCTTGCTCCAACAATGTTGTTTTTTCACGTTGTTAAAGATCATCCTTGAGAAGTTGAATTTTAGATTTAGACACAAAGCGGTAATTACACTCATCAAATAGTCCGGTGCCATATCATAACCACCCTTCATGTGCCCTAACCAACGAACAACAATATGCATAAGAAACTTCTAAGGTCTAGGCACACAGCTCTTTGCATACATAGTAGCATTCAACTCTCTTTCATATCCCATTTGTTGAAAACAACATTTAACCAATCTTTCGTCAAGTGTATCTGGATCTTCTGGTGTATCCTTAAAATCTAACACTTCATGAATTAGTGCCTCTGTCACCACCACCTTCTGTTTTTGAACTTTTGAATGTATTTTCGGTGGGTTTAACTGACATTCAACCTTAGCATTCTTCCAAAAATATGTTATCTAAGATTTGTATGGAATTTTGACCTCAGTTATAGCCTCGAAGATTATTGAACGTTTCAAGAAAGGCATCATATCTTTGAAAAGTTTGGCCTTCTCATCTTTTTCATCAAGCAAAGCAATGATACTATGTTTAACAACTTTATCCTCAGGTTGAATTGATCTCACCATTTTATGCAAAACAAAAATACCATGCATAAAGAATTGACCACTTTAAGATATTTGTCAAAAATTATCCACACGCATGAGTCATGCGTGCGTATTACTGTTTAACAAAAATGTGCACATGCATGAGTCATGCGTGCGTATGACTGGTTTGAACTTTTGGTATCCAGCGTATAACTCATTCGTGCATATGAGTCCTACGCTGATTACTTTTTAACCAGTTTTTTAATGTCCAGCGCAAGACTCATACGCGCGTATGAATCTTGGTTAGCGCAAGACTCATACATGCATATAACTCCTACACTGATCAACAAGATCAGTTTTGACATGTTATCAACTTTTGTCTAAATTGTTAGTTTTGACATGTTTCATGTGCCAAAATTCATGGTTATATATCAATCATCAAAATCCAACCTTCAATTTTGACTTTAAGAGTCAAAATCATGCCTATTTTTACCTAGGGTTTCAACCGATTCGTTCCAAGCATCAATTTCATTAAAATAGTATGTAATGTAACAACTTTTCATATCAAAATATTCAAAATCTATCGATTAACGAAACCCCAATCCCAAATTTCTTTCACAAACCCTCTAAGACACTATTTGGTTAGATCTGGATAAGAATAAGAACTCGATGAACACACATGAGTTTTGAACATATTTTTTTTTACCTTTAGATGGTTCTAAGATATCACACAAATATAATGAAACAGATATTTGTTTTAAATCAAAGGGATTCCCTTGTTTTTGAAAGATTTTAAAAGCTCCTTAGTGGATGACTCATGCACAAGTATGAGTCCCAGGCATTGATGACTTCCTGTATTTGACTCATATGTTTGCGTCTTGCATTTGACTAAAGTCAAACCTTTTCAAACCTCTTTCATTCTTAGTTAAATTTCACATGTTTACGTTTAATCAAGTTCAATTTAATAACCTTGGTTTAACGTTTTCAGTCTGCAACAATCTGATTTTTAAACTTTCATTTTACCAAGTCCAAGTTAATAACCTCGGTTTTATGTTTTGTGATGAAATTCCAATTTTAGCATTTTTCCCATTTCATTTCAAAATGATTCGACATTATGTCCAATTTATCCAGAAAATCTAGACCAGCTGTGCAATAGTTCAATCTTTATAATTTGGGAAAAGATTTAGTATTCCAATGTCGGTTGCCGAAAATAAACTTGAAAAATTAAGTCTTTTTAATTTGAGTTAAATGTCGTTTTAGTCCCTGTGGTTTGGGCCATTTTACTAGTTTAGTTCAAAGGTTTCATTTTTCGTCTATGGGTCCAAAAAGGTTTAACCGTTGCCATTTTAGTCCACTAGGTTAACTTCATCCATTTTTTCTGATAACGAGAAGGGCAATTCGATCATTTTATATGTAATTCTTTTAACTAGAAGGCCATTTTGGCCATATAAAATGACCAAATTGACTTTCTCGTTAACAAAAAAATGGATGAAGTTAACCCAGTGGACTAAAATGGCAATGGTGAAATCTTTTTGGACCCACAGGCGAAAAATGAAACCTTTGGACTAAACTGGCAAAATGGCCCAAACCACAGGGACTAAAATGACATTAATTCTTTAATTTTTACAAAGTTTATGCTAAAACATACTGAAAATCCTTTTGGAATTTGAAATGAAACAGTAAATGCAAAGAATATAAGCAAATAAACTATTTACAGACAAACTTTTTGTGAGAATCGAGCTAAAGGATCATATTCGTTATTTGAGACGTATCAGCTGCACCATTGATCTTTAAAAACACACAGTAACAAACAATTCACGTCGATTATTGGTATTGTTTATCCACTTACACTTGAACATGTTTATATCTCAGGTATTGCTTAATGTGATATGAATTAGGTAATATTAAAACTTATTAACCAACGGTTCCCACCATACGACATACTCCCGTATCAAGATATGCACGAGAATATCATCGTACAGGTGAATATATTCAGTATATATCTATTTGGGATGATGAGAAAATTCAGTGACTCAAGTTAGTATCACTGTACATGTCACACCCTGACTTTTGCGGAAGCGTATGATGTGTGACTTGTTTAATACCATTGCATTCAATGATAATAAACAACTATATGATCAAAACGATGTCCATCCATTCATTAAGTTTAAAGTATTACAAACACCATTTATTTAAGTTTCAAATAGCACAACCTTCGACTAAGTTACCGATCAACAAAAGTGGATGACATCTAAACTTGGAATTTACTTCTAGAGACAACCCCCGCGCCCAAGATCCAACTTGTTACCTGAAATACATGTAATTTTGGAAAACATCAACAAAAGTTGAGCGAGTTCATGCGTTTTGTGTGAGTATTGACATACTTGTAATCATTTGAGAGACTCCTTTGAAAACATGTATGAAAAGCATTTATGAACATATCAAATTAATGTTTTACAAGGACATTAAAGCATGTGAGGACATAAGGAGCACTCGAAATGAGTAGGCTTATACCCTCGTCGATTTCCCTCGACTATGTCGAATTCCCCTTCGACTATGTCAATTCACCTCGACTAATGTCGATTCACCTCGACTTATGTCGATTCACCTCGACTGGGACACCGAAGCACTCAAGTGGTCACAAGTACCATGAGTGGGATTCGGCCGTACCCGTTAGATCTAACCTTCGTCCCTAATTAAGAAGTAATGGCATTTCAAATTTAATCTATGCTCACATGATCTAATAGTTCATTTCATAGTCAATTCATACCATTTAAACGTTCGTAACATGTATTCCACCCCTGAGAGTTATAAAACCGAAAACAGTTAAAGAAAAGGGGGAGCATGAACTCATTGTTTTGCGTTCTTCAATCCGACGTAACTCACGCTGCTACTAGTGTGCACGACTACCTACAACGTACTACGGTCTATTAGCCGAGCGGGTCATGCCTTGACTTTGTATTAATTAGTGTCTTTGAGTTACGTATTTCTTATACTCGTGTATTTTGCCATGTATTTGAGTCGTATTCCGGAGTGTATTTGTATGTACACGGATGCGTATTTCCATTGTGTTTATTAAGTATCCTTATACTTAATTTTGTATTAACTTCTCCAATGTTCATGTATATTTTCAAAATACATATTTTAAGGATTACTACTTAGGAAAATTATTTATAATTTTTCCCTTGGCAAAAATATTTGTATTTTCATATAAGTTCCAAAAGTAATATATTTTCAAGTCTAACTTGATAAATATATATAAACCTATTTTTATCTAAAAATAATGTATTTCAAGTTTTCTCAAGAAAATATATATTTTTCCCAAAAATATATATCTTCTAAAAATTCCAAGAAAATATATTTTTACTTCCAAAAATAATATATTTTCTCCTTGTCAAAAATATGATATAAATTTGCAATAATTGTAAATATCATATTTTTGTTCCTTTGATGTCCAAAATATTATTTACCAAAATTACACTTATGAGTAAGTTTTCCAGAATATTTTGTAAGTTACATTTCTTGTTCGGTCTCGCCAATATTTTGTGTGTAACTTGTATATTTATTCCTTGGAATTTTGGTAATATTTTGGATTGTAATTTCTTGGGTATTTTGATGAGTTATATTATTTCAAGTCCTAAAATAATATAACTAGTACACATAATATACAAATAATCACACGAGTTGTGACATCTCTCTCTCTCTCTCTCTATATATATATATATATATATATATATCTATAATTAGTCACTTTTGTTTATCAAAAACCAACCTCCAATATTTGTAATTTTTGTAATAAAAATTATGACAACTTTTATGTGAAAACCATTCTCAAGATTTACTTATAAACACTTGTTTTAAAAATACTTTTCTAAGTGTTTAATTTCAACAAAAATTTTGCCATAGTTTCCCCTTAAAAATGGAGGTTTCCATGCTTTCAAGCCATATCATTTTCTTTTAAAATCAACACAATCAATCATCAACAATCATGCAACGCTTACCATGTGCCAAAAATATGAAATTTACACTATGTCATGAACTTAAAACTTCTCAAAAATTTGCAGTAGCTTACTAGAGTATTTAGTAAGCTTATTTACCCTTTAAAGTGTGGTTATTTATTTAAAAATATCATTCATGAAAGATTTAGATCTTCACAACTTGTAAAGTGATTTTCTAAAGTTATTTCTTCTTGAACTTTTCTTGTTAAATATATATTTCTACACTTGATTAACCACTAAAAATGTGGTTAATTTCTTTAAGAACCAAGTTTATGTATATCCTGTATTTTAACTTAGTTTCTTGAGAAATCTATCTTTGAAATCATCATTCTACAAGTCTTATAACATGTTTCATAATTCATCATACATAAAAACAACTTCATTTTTCAAGTTCATGTTTAACATAAAGGATGATCATTATGATTTTCACAAGATTCATCCTTATACTTGCTAGACCACGCATTTAATCATCATCTAGCAAGCTTCTTATGATGATCAACATCATAATCACAAGAAATCATCAAACAAGTTTCATACACACACCAAAACAACTTGATCTTCATGTTTTAGAGCTTTATGTTCAAGTTTATGCTTATGTTTCTTCATGATCTTTATGTTTAACAACTCATATAATCTTTTAACCAACATAATATGAAGTAAAAGGGAGTCATGAGGGTCTTACTACTAGCACAAGGCTAGGGAAGAAATCAAGTGGATGAAGATGATAAACAAAGTGGATAAAAGCTTCTTGATGAGGTCCTTCCAATTCCGATGCTTGAAACCTTCTTAGAAAGGCTTAAGACACCTTAGAATCACCTTTAAATACTTGAGAATGGCTTGAAAATGGATGTGTGAGTGTGGGTGTTTGGAGCCGAGAATGAGGAGAAGAAGAAGAAGGTGTATGAGTGGTGAAGATGGTGGAATGACTAGGGAGTTATGTCTTGTGGGTTTAAATAAAATACTTCCAACATTTGAAGATCCTTTGGTTATTATGTTCCATAAGTACACAACAAATCCAATTTAATATTCAAAAGAAATCCACCAAGTGGGGCCCTCATGTAACCGGCACTAATGTGGGGAGGGGGGGTATTAGTTGAATTTCAATGGTTAGTTACTTGGTTAAGTTGAAATGTAAGGGTAATAGTTAGTGTTTTAGTGTTTAGTGATTTTAAGATGTAATATGGTGTTTAGGGTTCATAAGTAGCTTCATAACACTAAAACAATGCTTCTAGTGGAATCTTGGTGTTTTGGGTAGTGTCCGGTTGTTCGTTTCATTACTGTCCGTTAAAGTGCTAAATTGCGCAATTTAGTGTGCTTTATGTAGTTTTTTTATGACAGTTTCGGTTCCCGACAGTTAGGAGAGTATTATGGACCATTAAACCACTTTTCTGCATTATAATGAGATGTTAAATTGCTGAATTTATTTATTTTCTGCGAATTTTGCAGTTTTAGTGTTTTGCTGAAAATATATATTTTTCCCAAAAATAATATATCTTCTAAAAATTCCAAGAAAATATATTTTTACTTCCAAAAATAATATATTTTCTCCTTGTCAAATATATGATATAAGTTTGCAATAATTGTAAAAATCATATTTTTGTTCCTTTGATGTCCAAAATATTATTTACCAAAAATACACTTATGAGTAAGTTTTCCGGAATATTTTGTAAGTTACATCTCTTGTTCGGTCTCGCCAATATTTTGTGTGTAACTTGTATATTTATTCCTTGGAATTTTGGTAATATTTTGGATTGTAATTTCTTGGGTATTTTGATGAGTTATATTATTTCAAGTCCTAAAATAATATAACTAGTACACATAATATGCATATATTCACACGAGTTGTGACATCAATATATATATATATATAGATATATATATTTTCCTCAATATATACTTAGTCACTTTTATTTATCAAAAACTAACCTCCAATATTTGTAATTTTTGTAATAAAAATTATGGCAACTTTTATGTGAAAACCATTCTCAAGATTTACTTATAAACACTTGTTTTAAAAAATACTTTTCTAAGTGTTTAATTTCTACAAAAATTTTGCCATAGTTTCCCCTTAAAAATGGAGGTTTCCATGCTTTCAAGGCATATCATTTTCTTTTAAAATCAACACAATCAATCATCAACAATCATGCAACGCTTACCATGTGCCAAAAATATGAAATTTACACTATGTCATGAACTTGAAACTTCACAAAAATTTGTAGTAACTTACTAGAGTATTTAGTAAGCTTAGTTACCCTTTAAAGTGTGGTAATTTATTTAAAAATATCATTCATGAAAGATTTAGATCTTCACAACTTGTAAAGTGATTTTCTAAAATTATTTCTTCTTGAACTTTTCTTGTTAAATGTATATTTCTACACTTGATTAACCACTAAAAATGTGGTTAATTTCTTTAAGAACCAAGTTTATGTATATCCTGTATTTTAACTTAGTTTCTTGAGAAATCTATCTTTGAAATCATCATTCTACAAGTCTTATAACATGTTTCATACTTCATCATACATAAAAACAACTTCATTTTCAAGTTCATGTTTAACATAAAGGATGATCATTATGATTTTCACAAGATTCATCCTTATACTTGCTAGACCATGTATTTAATCATCATCTAGCAAGCTTCTTATGATGATCAACGTCATAATCACAAGAAATCATCAAACAAGTTTCATACACACACCAAAACAACTTGATCTTCATGTTTTAGAGCTTTATGTTCAAGTTTATGCTTATGTTTCATCATGATCTTTATGTTTAACAACTCATATAATCTTTTAACCAACATAATATGAAGTAAAAGGGAGTCATGAGGGTCTTACTACTAGCACAAGGCTAGGGAAGACATCAAGTGGATGAAGATGATAAACAAAGTGGATAAAAGCTTCTTGATGAGGTCCTTCCAATTCCGATGCTTGAAACCTTCTTAGAAAGGCTTAAGACACCTTAGAATCACCTTTAAATACTTGAGAATGGCTTGAAAGTGGATGTGTGAGTGTGGATGTTTGGAGCCGAGAATGAGGAGAAGAAGAAGGTGTATGAGTGGTGAAGATGGTGGAATGACTAGGGAGTTATCTCTTGTGGGTTTAAATAAAATACTTCCAACATTTGAAGATCCTTTGGTTATTATGTTCCATAAGTACACAACAAATCCAATTTAATATTCAAAAGAAATCCACCAAGTGGGGCCCTCATGTAACCGGCCCTAATGTGTGTGTGTGTGTGGGGGGGGGGGTATTGGTTGAATTTCAATGGTTCGTTACTTGGTTAAGTTGAAACGTAAGGGTAATAGTTAGTGTTTTAGTGTTTAGTGATTTTAAGATGTAATATGGTGTTTAGGGTTCATAACTAACTTCATAACACTAAAACAATGCTTCTGGTGGAATCTTGGTGTTTCGGGTAGTGTCTGGTTGTTCGTTTCGTTATTGTCCGTTAAATTGCTAAATTGCGCAGTTTAGTGTGCTTTATGTAGTTTTTTTATGACAGTTTCGGTTCCCGACACTTAGGAAAGTATTCTGGACCATTAAACCACTTTTCTGCATTATAATGAGATGTTAAATTGCTGAAAATTGCTAAATTTATCTATTTTCTGCAGAATTTTGCAGTTTTAGTGTGTTTCTGGCACTTTCCGGCACTTATGTCATCACTAGGAAGGCAGTTTTGTAACCCCTACTTTCCTACACACGATCCTAGTGTATCACTTGGTTCTGGGGCTCATTCTGTGTCTTAACATCATGTCTGTCTAAGTACTGAACTCCTGTCAGTGCTTTTAGTTTGTCTGATACAGCTCTATTTTGAGCATTAATAGAATTATATTGTGTTGCATGTAGTAATGATAAAAGTCTTGCAACATGAAATGCCATTGTGTGTATATAACAGTAATCAGAATTTCATTCGTCTTGTAAACTAGATCATGCACAATTGTTAAAGCACAAATTATTGTCTAATTATCGTACGGAATGTATGGAAAAGTGCCAGTTATCACATTCTCCCCTCGTTAAAGGAATTTCGTCCCGAAATTCAAGCGTTTCCATCGGTCGTAGGGGAGTTGTGAATCAAATGTGGTCACTTATGTTTAAATTGATCTTCATGTTCCCAAGTACTCTGGGCCATGATATGAATTCCAACGAACTCTAACAAATCAATTACGACTTCTTCGGGTCTTGCGGACTCCCAATCTGCAACCTCAACAGGTTCTTTAATAAATTGGAGTTTGTCGTTGACGTGAATCCAGTCTTCCAGACTGAAACACCCAGTCTCTCAGACTGAACCACCCAGCCTCTCAGACTGAACCACCCAGTCTCTCAGACTGAAACACCCAGTCTCTCAGACTAAAACACCATACTTCTTATCTCAAATTCCAACGATTTCCGCCACTCGTCGGCGTAGCCTTTCTGTATACCGCGTGCTGTCTCGATATGATCACATATCTAAACGATCTTGCCTATAATTTTCATGAACCAATGTGGGTCCAGTAAATTGTTTATCCCTGTCTCCGTTCAACACAACGGGGATCGACACTTACGTTCCATCTAAAGCTTCACACAAGGCGGCCTAAACGACAGTGTGGTAATGTTATTGTAGGAAAACTCCACTATGAGCAGTGAGTATTCCAAATTTTCATCAAGGTTCATCACTCAAGCATGTAACATGTCCATACAGTCTGTATCGTTCATTTGCTCTGGCCGTTCGTCTAAGGGTGATATGTAGTACTTGGGTCCAATTGTGACCTAAATGCCTTTGAATCGTCTGCCATATCCTTGGCACAGAACGATCGTCTTGGTTGGGTATGATAGAATCAGGCACTCCATGACATGCCGCAATCCTTCTAGGCTAAATCTCTACTAATTCCCTTGTGCTGTCTTCCTCACTGTTTGGTAGGGAATGTGTAGTCTTGTTGTGTCGGTCAATACTCACCCAAATCATATCATGACCTCTTTGGGTTCCCGGTAGCTTGTAATGAAATCCATTAAGATTCGTTCCCTCTTCCACATGAGGACCTCAGGCTGTTGCCACAGCCCTGAAGGTTTCTGGTATTAGTAAGACTTTTACCCACATAAGTAGCTATATCAGCTTCCATCTTGGGCCACTCATACTAATCCTTCAAGTCTTGGTACCTCTTGCCGGATCCAGGATGGATCGAGTACCTGGATTTATGAGTCTTGCCCCAAAGTAAACGTTCGAAAATTGTCATGAAACGGAACCTAAAGTCGTTCCAGGAAGTGTATGGTTCTGTCTTCCTTAGGCAATACTGCACTTACATTCCATATAACGCTACATCTTGAAAGTTCTTTAGTTTGAGCATCTCATGCTCAGCTTCACGAATCCAAGTGACGAGATTTGTCTGTATGGTCATTTCCAAGGCTCGCACCCTTAGAGGCTTTGTGCGTTCCTTGCGGCTCAAGGCGTCTGCTACCATGCTTGCCTTGTTCAGGGGATACTAAATCTCACAGTCACATTCGTTCAGTAGCTCACTCTAGTGATCAGTAAAGATCATGCAGCGTTTTCCCATACAAGTACTGGTGTCGAGACTTCAGCGTGCAATTACTGTTCCTAGTTCAGGGTCTCATTTCATGATTCCTTTAATCAATGTGACGCGTATGCGATGACGTGGTCTCGTTGCATCAACGCACAATCGAGACTTTGTCGAGAAGCTTCACAAGAGCCGCAACCCTATTGGTGCTGTTAGGTGAAGCCAAGATAGGTGTCGACTATGTTAGGGTTGTTAGCGGTTGGACAGTCCTTGAAAGGTTTTCTAGGGGTCGTTGGATATAGCCTACGGTCCCCAAAATTTTTAGTCGCGTCTTTGGGACTTCTTAGTTCTTGATTGCAGGGTCGACATGAATCTCATTCTTATCCCCCCACGTATCCTAAGAATCTTACCTTGCGAATCCACGTTCGCACTTCGACATCCCAACACATAACTTGTTCTTTCTCTAAGAGTCACAAGGTAAATCGCAGATGTTGCTCATGACCTTCCTTGGTCGTTGAACATATAAGTATGTAGTCAATAAATATAATCATGATCTATCCAGGTACGGCTTATACATTCAATTCATGAGGTCCACGAATACTGCCGATGCATGTGTAAAGCCAAACGACATGACAAGGAACTCGTAATGCTTGAAGCGAGTCCTAGAGGTCGTTTTAGGGATATTTTCTTCCTGCATTTGCAGTTGAGGACATCCTGACCTCAAGTCGATCTTCCAGTAGTAACTAGAACCTTACGATTGGTTCAACAAGTCATCAATCCTTGGCAATGGATACCGGTCCTCGATATCAAATTCTCTGAAGTTGATGCCAATTGGAAACTGTCAACTTTCTTCTTGTGTCCTTAACTAAGGATGCCATGTCCTTAATTTCATCTTAGAGTAGTAGCTGGGACCTTGTAGTTGGTTGACAAGTCATCGGTTCTCGGTAAGGGGTACCGATTCTTGTTGGTTAGTTGTCTATCTCCCTGTAACCCATGCGTAACACTTTTTCTACATTAGTTCTTCTGAGTTCCTCTCAGATTAGACTGTGTATGCGTATAAAAAATGTCGTCCTTCTTCCTATTGAATATCGCCGGGGGCTTCTCGCGGTGAAAGGCTCGGCCTGGTAGATTTCCTCCGTCTAGCAGCTCTTGCAGTTGCATTGGAGGTTCATGTATCTCGGACGAAGCTAGTCGATTAGGCATCATCTGTCATCGGTGTCGTTACTGGCAAGTCTTCAGGAAAGGCTTCTGGAAATTCCTCCACCATGGGGTTGTCTTCTAGCTCTAGCTCCTTGGTCTCCTTAGCGGCAACATGAGCTAGGAAGGCTATGCAATCTACTCAGAGGCGCTTCTGTGTCTCTTTGACCAATGTGAGATGTCGCAGACCCACGGTCTTATGGGGCCTTGTACCCTTGCACCTATTGCAAGAAGGTTGTGTACTATAAGTGTTTCATCATTCGCCAAAGGGATGCGACTGATTTTCCTTATAACGAATGACTTCAGCTCCATACTTGGATATCCAATCCATGCTGACTACCATATCATGACTTCCCAAGTCACTGGTAATAGAAGGTTCATGCCTTTTGAGTTCCCAGAATATAATCCTTAATCGCCTCGTCTGCTTAAACTAACCTTCTATATGTCCATTTCTAAAGAATACGGGACGTCTATTCTACTCGAAACTAGGCCAAGCAGTTTCTTAAGTTCTAAGCATACAAGGTTAAAGTTGGTGCCAGTATTAATAAAAAATAGATGCATAAGGTTGGTTAATAGGGAACGTACCCGTAACTGCATCTGGATCCTGGATTGCTTCACGAGCTCCGATCGTGAAGACCCTTCCTCGCTTTGTTCCACCCAGGGCAATATTTCCTAAAGTGCCCTGCTTCACCACATCTGTAGCAACCTGGTACTCTACCATCATCTCTTCCGTCTGGATCGCACAACAGGCATCCTTGCTGTGCCCTTATTTTCTACACTTCCCGCACTTAGGCCTTGGACATTGACCTTCATGGTAAAAATTGCATTCCTCGCATCTCGGCTTATTCCTTAAGTAAACCGTACCACCGGTCTTATTAGTGGCTCCATAGGCCTTCCTGCCACGAGGCGGGTTCACTTCCCTTCTTTTAATTGTCTTAGAGCTTCTATAGCTGACTTGGGTGCCTATCTTTAGGTTTGAAGACTTCCTTTTCTTATTGCCCGAAGACTCCACATGAGTCTCTTTCTTGCTTGTCTCTGATTCCGAAAACTTTCCCCTACGTAGAGCTTCTTCAGTAAGTGTGACACTTAAATCGATAGCCTTTGTGATGGTTGGAGGCGTTGAGGTAGTAACCATGCTCATGATTTGCGATGCAAGTCCATAAATGAATCGCTCAATCCTCTTGAATTCTGGTTTGACTAAGTAGGGAACGACCCTAGATAAGTCATGAAAGCGTTGGATGTACTCAGCGATCTTCGGCCCATCCATTTTTAAATTCCAGAACTCCATCTAAAGCTTTTGGATTTCGGCCCTAGAACAATATTTCTTCTTCATCATTTCCTTGAGCTCGTCCCAGCTCAGTGCATAAGCAGCTTCTTCACCAAGGGTCTGAACCTGAAGTTTCCACCAGGAGAGTGTGCCATCCAAGAACAACACTGAGATAAAGGTAACATGTGAAAACCCTCACAAATCTAGGTATCCGTACAAATTAATTAATATTTAATTATTGCTTAATTACTGTGCTTAATTACAATTATGACTAAACTGCTTTCTGTTTTCTGATACATACATATTCATGCATCATACTTTATTACTGTCACTTCATTTATTACACACAAAACATTAGTGACAAACTTGATGCACAAAAGCACAGTTAGCACAGTGAGCGGATAACCCAGTAAACATGCTGACATTGCCAGCACTAAACAGACATTGTTTCTGAGGCCAGTATGAGCCGGGATTAGATTACTACACTACTAGGGAGTGTAGGGAGTTGAGGATCATAAAACTGCGTCACTAGGTGATAGTTATAGGGACCGGAAGTGCCTAAAACATACTTTACTTGCAAAATTCTGCACTACATACAAAAAATTCAGCTCTTAACATAACTAGTAAAGTGCAAAAACTTGGTAAAATAGTCCTAGACACTTTCCAAAGTGTCGGGAATTTAGCGTGTCATTAAAAATAATATAAACGACACTTCATAGCTTTACTTAGCATTTTAACGGATCAATATCCAACCGAACTACCGGACTTTACCCGAAACATAAAAATATTGCCAAAGACATTGTTTCTACTTTTCTGAGCTAGTTAGGGTCCCCGAACACCCTAACACCCCTTATAACCACACTTAACATACTAACTAAATACTTACAATCCAACTAGTTAGTAACCAAGTATCATTACCACCCAACCCTTACCCCCCCCCCATTGCGACGGTCCCCAAGGGTGGGACACACCCTCGTGATTTCTTGATTATTTTATTACTATTGTTGGATATCTAAAGAACACAATACATGTTGGACATTAGTGAATTAGGATTATAAATAAATTCATGGGATAATCACCTTCTTTCATTCAACACAACACCAACCAACTCTTTCTCTCCTTCCCTCCTACACCTCACGGCCGCCACCCATCACCACCCTATCACCACCATCAAGCTTGGTTCTAGCCATTTCTCATACATATATAGAAGCAAGGAGTCCCACAAACAAGCCCGGTGCTTTCGAAAGTTCAAGAACCGCTCTAGATTTCTTTTATCCACCACATTTACATCTTGTTTCTTCCCTAGCCTTATGCTAGTAGTATCTCCAATCATCATCTTGATCTTGTTTATGGTGGTTAATAGTTGATTTAATGGTTAAAAATTAAGAACACTAAAGGACTTCCATTAAAGTCTTGAACATAAGATGAATAAGATGGATAAAGAAAAGATATGAGGGTAAAACATGTGAATCTTGCATAGTTGTGAATATTTGATGTTGTTTGTTACTAAAAGTGGGATGGATCATCATCTAGACATACTAGATCATGTTCAAGAACATGAACTAGTAGTATGTTAGTGTTAGAAATGTGAAAGATGATGAAATCATCCACCATGAACTTGAAGCTTGAATAAACATAATTTTTCTTGTAAGATGAAGTTGTAAACTTGTGGATCTAAAGATCTACAAGTGGTTTTTCGGAAGAACCAAGCGGAAAATACTAGTTTTGTTAAAACCCAGATATTTTATGAACAAGAAGCATTTATAGTAACTAAACAAGTGTGTAAACACTTGTGTAACAATGAAATTTCATAAAGAAATATTTTCGTAAATCTTAACTAGAAGTTGTGAAACTTCAAGTTCTTTAAAAATAAAGTTTTCAAGAATTTAAACTTATTTTTAGAGATAACAAAACCTACTAAATGTGTTAGTGATTTACTACATATTTTTACAAAACTCTCAAGTTCATGAGTTATGGTTTAGTCTTATTTTTGTCTTGATTGATAAATAAATATTGTTGATTGGTAAATTGTTTGGTTGATTGATTTTACAAAAAGAAAATGATATGCTAAAAGCATGGTGAAGGGGTATGGTCCCAGATCTCGCGTCAGCATCGACCGCGAGTGACCCTTACCCTTATCAAAACCCCCACTAGCTAACAACCTACTTGTGTTCATGCGGGAACGCGTCGACACAGTGGTTGAATCCAATCTGTCCAATGATGGAGGATGACTTACCTGGAATATGAGAACGGTATAGTGATGCGGCTGGCACCGCATCTGGTGTATGAAAACGGAAGTATTCACAGCGATGCGGCCTGGCACCGCATCCAGTGAACACTTCTATCAATACAGGGAAGCTGGAAAACGGCAACAGTCACCACGGACGACGATGCGGCCTGGCACCGCATCTCGTGTATTTCTTGATCAAAGAGAGAGACGCGGAAACATCTACAGTTACCGCAAACATCGATGCGGCCCGCACCGCATCCTGTCTACTCATCAAGTGGGACTGACACCACAGAGCAAGTAGCACCAATGGCAGCCGCCCGTCAGGTCTACGTAAGCGACAAACTGATGTGGCGTCGTCTCCCCGGCCGACATGTCAGACACACCTGCAAAGGTGCAGCATGCCGTTAGTCTATCCATCCACCTCCTCCTTCAATCCTCGGCTATAAATCCCAACCCCAAACCAGGTTTGAGGTATCTCTTCACAACTCTCTCACTACTACTACTATCATACTTTGCTTCCCAAGCAGATTACTGATTCTCACGCCGGAGAGTGGTAACAAGGAGCACCCCTACCCCATCCTCCTTGTTACGAGTCATGGTTTGTTTCCTTGTGTAGGAGATCAACCCACCGGTGATCCAGCCAATGATCCTCGAGAGGAAGGGATTAACCCTTCTTGACGAGACCAGTGAGTTAACCCTGCCCGGTTAACCATTGTTTCTTCATTGGCGCCCACCGCTACTCTTAGCACTTTTTCAACCATCCTTCTCCCTCTCAAAAAATCATGACTGATCACCAAAACAATGCTGGAGATAACCAAAACCCCGCAAACCCAGGGCCGGTAAGGGTTAATCCCTCAACCTCACACCCTAGACACATTGGCACGTCGATGCAAAGGGGTCCATCCCTTACGTTTGGACATGACCTATCACAGTACGCATCTGTGATCCCACCAGACATGGACCCTCATGCCTGGTATGACCAGCAGGCAGCCCTGCTGGCCCCAACATACAATCGCACTTGTACGGAAGCACAAGTACAAGCTGGGCCTACCCCAGCACCGCACACCCCTGCGGTTCGTATTTTACAATACGAAGGCAGGGTACCCTCACGTCCACCCTCGAGAAGCAGACGTGAAGACCGCAGATCATCTTACTGTGATGTCCGCACAATAAACGAGGATGATTCCTCATACGGGTCCCACAGCAGGGGGCCAGTACATACCCGCCTGGGTCCGTACAGCGAGGACAGGCGGCGGTCCACATCCCGACACGGCTCCGGAATCCAGAGCCGGTTGGGCCCACAGCCATATACCGAAGGGTATGGTCGTACCGACTCGGACGACCATACATATTGCGGGGATTCTCATGCTACCAGTAGCAGGCCGGGAGGACGACACTATATTTCCCCCACTCATCCCCGCAACACATACCTTAGGCAAAGCGCCCTGAGAACCAGCCCTACAGGCCCCGTGAATTGCCCACGCCCATGTCACCACAACAAAGTTCCCATTCAATGTTGGGAAATACAACGGTTCGTCCGACCCGGACGACCACATGAACATTTCCATGGGTGCAGGGAGCAACGGCCAGTGGGATGAACCCATTTGGTGTAATTTTTTCCCCTAGACCCTCACAGGTCTGGCCAGGGCTTGGTTCGATTCTTTGCCAATGGCATCACTGGCCTCATTCAGGACTTGCATGCAAAGTTCCTCGCTCATTTCAGCCAGCAACGACGTCACGAACGTGATTCGTTGGACGTCATGAATATCTGGCGCAGGGACGACGAATCTCTAGAAGCATTCGTCGTCCGATATAATAAAGAGTGCCTGGAGATAGGCGACGTGGCAGATCAAATGGCACGGAACCACTTCATCAAGGCCGTTAGGGACAAGCAGATGGTTATGACCATCTCTGGAAAAGATGGCTTGCCTAAAAAATGGGAAGATGTCATGGCCGCAGTCAAGACATACGCCTAGACGCAGCGGTCCCTTGAACCGCATATGGCAAAGGCACAGCCCCAAGCCGAAACCTCCCACCAGGGGTCTAAGCGTAACAACAAACGCAACCGGGATGTTGGAAATCGCGATAGGATTTCCAAACCATACTTCCCACGGACCAACCCGTTTGACCCAAGGAACCATAACGCCCAACGGGACAACCGGGCGCCAAAGAAAGATTCTCGAGACCGCAACTGGACCGTGATCACTGTGTCGCCAAGCGAAGTCCTTCTTACGGACGCACAACTTTTGCGACCGGCCCAATCAATGAAGTCCAAGAAAAATCAAGATCTCACTCTCTATTGTGAGTATCCCAAGGACTCGGGCCACACAAAAAACAACTGCATCAGTCTCCGGCTGGAGATTGAGCGAGACTTAAAAGAGGGCAAACTGCAAATCTTTTGCCAGGTGGGCAGAAACCCACCAAGCGCATTACCCCTCATGGCAAAGGCACCTCCTCAGGGAAGAGGACCATGTATGTGGCCTCGACCCACATGATTAACGGAGGCAAAGGAAGGCCGCACAAAGCGGCGAGAAGACCGAACAATGACTGGAAAGACGAGCAAGTCGTCTTTCCAAAAGTCCGAGGCGGACCGCGTGATAGGCGCGCCGTCGTTATTACATGCCAACTGGCTCATTACTGCACCGAGCGTCTATTCATCGACCCGGGCAGTACTTCTGATATAATCTATGAGCAATGCTTCAACCAGTTCGATCAGGAGGACAAGGATCGGTTGCAAGCAGTGGATTACCCGTTGGCCGAGTTCGCAGGGGAAACTGTCTTTCCCCTAGGCCAGATCACTTTTCCTGTGCGTCTCACCAGCGGAAGGCACACAAGAAGAGGTAAACTTTATGGTTTTACCTCATACCTCCAGATATGATGTGCTCCTTGGGAGAGAATCCCAAGGTGATTTCAATATGATTACGTCCGTACCCCACTCTGCTGTCGGTTTCCCAACCGAAACGGGGGTCGCGATCATCTACGCATGCAGAGACGTCATGATGTCGGACGAAATACGTCCGACCAAGATAGCAAGGCCTGCCCCCAACAACCAACCAGAAAAATGGGTTCTCAACGCGAGATACCCAGAACAAAAGGTTACGTTGGGCCACGCCTTGTCCCCTAACACCAAAGCGCACCTGAAGCAGCTTCTCTTTAGGAACCAAGACATTTTCACGTGGACACCCGCAGACATGACTAGAGTCCCGCGTGAAATCGCGCAACATTGCTTAAATACCATGCCAGGTATTAAGCTGGTGATCCAAGGCCAACGCCACCTTGGATCCGCTAAAAACCAGGCGATGCATGAGCAGGTGGAAGAACTGCTCTCCGCAGGCATCCTGCGGGAAGTTAAATACCAGACTTGGTTATCCAACCCAGTCATGGTAGAGAAACCATCCGGGGGCTGGCGCATGTGCGTCGATTACAAAGACCTCAACAAAGCCTGTCCTAAGGATTGTTACGCACTTCCGGAAATCGACGAAAAAGTCGATAACCTCGCACCTTTCAGATGGAAGTGTTTCCTCGATTGTTATAAAGGCTACCACCAGGTACATATGGCAATCGAGGATGAAGACAAAACGACATTCCGCACTCCCACCGGGAATTACTGTTATACAAAAATGCCGTTTAGGTTGCGCAACGCGGGCGCAACCTATCAAAAACTGATGAACGACACTTTCCGCGGGCAAATAAGCAAAAGTGTCGAAATCTACATGGACGATCTAGTCATCATGAGCATGGAGGAAGATACCATGCTCACTGATATTGAACGAACATTCCAAACTCTGCGAAGCGTTAACATAAAGCTCAATCCAGGGAAATGCTCGTTTGGAATGGAAGAAGGCAAATTCCTTGGATTCATCGTAACCAAAGATGGATTCAAGGTAAACCCGGAAAAGGTTCAGGCGATCGAGCGCATGCCATCGCCTTCAACGATGAAAGAAATGCAACGGCTGGCCGGCAGGCTAGCCGCACTAAATAGATTCTTAGCCAACCATGCAGCTAACTCATATCCTTTCATCAAGACCCTGCGGAACTGTTTAAAGAAAGAACAATTCCAGTGGACCGCAGAGGCCGAAAATGCTTTCCGGGAAATGAAGGAGTGTTTGATACAACTCCCAACTCTAACCGCACCACGCAAGGATGAACCACTCATATTATACCTATCTACCGCAGACAACGCGGTAGGTGCGGTACTGATAGTGGCGCGGGAAGGAGTTCAAACACCCATTTACTACATCAGCAAAATGCTCAACGACCCAGAAACAAGATATTCAATAATGGAAAAGTTGGTACTAGCACTAGTACACGCATCAAGACGGTTGTGACGCTACTTCGCAAACCACGTCATCACGGTGTTAACCAACTACAGGATCGGCCCGATCCTATCCAAACCTGACATCACTGGGAGGTTAGCAAAATGGGCAATCGAGCTGGGCGCACTCACGCTAAACTACAGGCCGCGCCCCGCGATCAAAGGCCAAGTCATGGTAGATTTCGTCGCCGAGGTACCGGCAAATCGCATCCAAGAATGCGAACAAGAACAAAACCCTGCACCACCGCTACCTTCTTCAGAAGTATGGGCACTTTTCACCGATGGTGCGTCCAACGAAGAAGGTGCGGGGGCAGGTCTGCGACTCGTCAGCCCCAACGGCCAAGAGCTTACCTATGCAATCCGCCTTGATTTCAAAAGCACAAATAACGAGGCAGAATATGAAGCTCTATTGGCAGGGCTACGTTTAGCAGTCAAACTCGGCGTGCAACATTTGGAAGCACACGTCGACTCTTTGTTAGTTGCAGGGCAGATACGCGGCGACTATGCCGCAAGGGGGATATCATGATCCTCTACCTCGAGAAAGCCTTGCAACTAACATCAAAGTTCACTTCATTCAATATCCGCCATATCAACAGAAGTGAAAACAAATCCGCGGACGCACTGTCCAAACTCGCGTCCACCAGCTTCCGACACTTGGCAAAGGAGATACGCATTGAAATTCTGCAGAACCCCTCAGTACCCCTGCGCCAATTCAATGTCATCCAATACGGTACAACATCCTGGATGACGCCAATTATTGCATACCTGCAATCCGGTGTGACTCCCGAAAGCAAGTCTGAGGCACGCAAGTTACAATACAAAGCGTGCCATTATCAAATGGGAGAAGGTATCCTATACCGCAAGTCATACATGGGCCCACTCCTGCGCTGTGTCGACCCCCAAGATGCCACATACCTCATCAGAGAGATACACGAGGGAATGTGCGGCATACACGCAGGACCATGCATGGTAGTGGCCAAAATCATGAATGCCTGGTACTAGTGGCCCGACATGTACCTGGACGCCGTCAAAGAGTTGCGCAAATGTATTAACTGTCAACGACATGCTCCAAAAACTCTGCACCCCAAGAATAACTTGGTCCCGGTCACCACCGCATGGCCCTTTCAGAAATGAGCAATCGACGTGGTCGGACCTTTCCCAGACGCACCAGGTGCGGTCAAATTTATCATAGTAGCGGTTGATTACTTCACAAAATGGGTAGAGGCGAAACCGCTCGCCTCAACCACTGCTATGATAACAAGGACATTCATTTGGGAACACATCATCTGCCGGTTCGGTCTACCAATATGCATCGTTACCGATAACGGCACCAGCTTTGCTGCCGACGAATTTCAAAAATGGCTAGAAGAACTACACATTGAACACATATTCTCATCTGTGGCGCATTCGCAAGGGAATCGCCAGGTTGAGACTATCAACAAAAGTCTAGTCGAAGGCATCAAAGCAAGGTTGGGAACAGCCAGGCGTGGCTGGGTCGATGAACTCCCAAGCATCTTATGGGCTCACCACACAAGCCCAAAAACGAGCAATGGGGAGACACCTTTCAGCCTAGTCTATGGCTCAGAAGCGGTGATCCCCGCGGAAGTAGGCCTCCCTTCACCCAGAATGTTGGCTATTGAAAAAATAGACAACAATATGGAACGCAGGATTGATTTAGACCTCTTGGAAGAAAGGCGTGAAAACGCTGCCATCAACGAGGCCAAGTACAAATCCAAACTTGAAAAGTACTACAACTCATGCGTCCGCGTTTGTACTTTCAACCCGGGAGACTATGTCCTCCGCGACAACAAAGCATCTAACGCTGAATGCCCAGGAAAACTTGCCCCCAAGTGGGAAGGACCCTACCTCATCAATGAGGTCTTGGGCAAAGGCGCGTATAAATTACAAACGTTAGAAGGCGAAACTATCGCACGCACATGGAATGCACGACAGCTTAGACGCTGCTACATGTAAGCCATGTTTTTTACATTTTCATGTAACCTATCGGGCCGCAGGACATTTGTAAATAAATAAACAAGCGATTCAATACAATATTGTTTGTTACTACTATTACAAATGCGTGTTCCACTTTGCGGTGTCCGCAAAAACAGATTGGAAAAATCTTCATTCGTGATACCCACACAAAGTGCTAACCACACACAAATATTGTAATAGGCCAGCAAAAGGCAGAATATTAAGTGTCTATCCGGCCGGATAGACAAGTTTTTACAAAACTTACACAATTCCTGAACCCTAATAAGGCAAACAAGGGAATTGACTCATACTCATACGACAAAGGTATCGAGTATACTCAACCCCATTCATAATGGGTAGAGTTCCGGACAAGTTTTACACAACTTACACAATTCCTAAAACCTAACAAGGCAAGCAATGGAATTGACGCATACTCATACGACAAATGTATCGAGTATACTCAACCCCATTCACAATGGGTAGAGTTCCGGACAAGTTTTTACACAACTTACACAATTCCTAAAACCTAACAAGGCAAGCAATGGAATTGACGCATACTCATACGACAACGATATGGGGTATACTCAACCCCATTCACAATGGGTAGAGTCCCGCATACACACGTTCAAACATGCAAGAAGTAAAAACACTTGTACAAATTGAGCAACAAACTTTATATTCAAAAAATTCAGGCACCCACGCGGTGCACAATGGATTTACATAAGGTTCCAACATATACAAAGAGGAAAAAAGGACACGCAGGCCAACCTAAGTCCTATTCTGTACCACTGGTACCCACGCCATCTTGGCCGCCACCAGCTGTATTTTCCTCTTCTGCATCGGCATATAAAATCCGCAACCGGTCTACATAATCCACGACCTCTAAGCATTCGTCAAGCTTCTCCACACAAGAGAGAGACGTGTCATAAAAGGATGCAACGACCGCATCAAGAAGCGCTTCGGTATCCACATCACGAAACCCGGACCTTTGATCAGTATAGCCGCCTTTAGACAAAATATTTATATGACTGATGCAGCGGCTGTAACCAGCTTTAAAACTAGCATCACGAGCACGCTGCTTGATCAAGTCTATGCTAGTTGCAGTCTCAGGCGCATCCATGATAGCTTGAACAATCTGCAACAAAAGAACGATAAGATTCACATGCTAATCCAAGTAAATACAAAGGCACGTAATACTTACATGTGCAATACCGTGACTCCGCATCCACTCACGGTCAGCCTCAAGCTGGTTAAACGAAGAGGTCAGGGCATCTCTGGCCTCGACAACCTCATTCGCCCGCTCTTCCGCTACAGTCACGCGGGCAGTAATATCTGCGAGCTTAGCCTCGCGGGTCTGCACTTCAACCTTTCAATAGCAAGAATCAGTTTGCACAAAGTTAGTAAACAGTCTCAAAAGGCAGAAGGAAAGATAAAATAGGAAAAACAAATCATACCTGAAGGCTGCCAACAACCTGATCCAAACAGGTGCGCTCAGCATTCGCCTCTTCAAGAGCCTTAGAAGCACGGCTCTCCCTCTCTCTGGCCTCTTCAAGGGCCTTTGTAGCACGGGCCCCCGCTTCTTTGGCCTCTTCAAGCGCCTTTACGGCCCGGGCCTCCGCCTGTTGAGCCTTAACCGCAATCACCTCAGCCGCAGTTTTCTCCTTGCCCAAAACAGCATTCGCTGCTTTGGCATTCGTCAGCCCCTGATGAACACGAAACAGTGTTTCATTCACCTTGGCCCAAGATTCTTTCCATGACTTACGTTCACTAGAAAGAGTTTCTTTCCAACTCTTGCGCTCCTCAGAAAGTAACTTGGCAAGAGTACGAACCTGTTTGAGCTCAGCAGTTGCAGCCCACTCCTCAGTCTGCTTATGCTTCTCAAAAGCAGCCTTATCTTTTTCAAGCTGCTCCGCACCTGCGCGAGCAGCTCTAGCCAACTTCTCCGCTTCAGCCCGCATCCGTACAGCTTCTTCCTCCCTCCGACTCAACAACTTATAGTCTTCCATAATGGCATTCGCCACTATGGAATTTCCCACAAGCATCGTGGAAAGTTGGTTGATGCAAAGTTCATGAGATGTGGCACGAGCGCGATCAACTTCAAACGGGGTGCCCAGACCACCCAAAATTTCCCTGCAAGCGGAAGGATCGTTGGAAATATCATCCCCCTGCATAACAGTCCAGGGGATCGGTGATAACGTGTACTTCGATCCTGGGTATAGGTGCGGTAATAATACTCCAATTCAGATTCCCCAGGCTGAATCGGAGGCCCATCATAACCCGCACCGCCAGAAGATGAGCCAGCAACCTTCTCACCAGCAGGAGACTTTTGCGGCTCAGCATCAAATTTCTGCGGCTCAACATCCGATTTCTGCTTCCCAGCATCAGAAAACCGCAGGTCCAAATTGTCACCATCATTTGGAGAGATCAAATTGTTGGAGGAATCAACGGTATCGAAAATCTGGGTCGCGTCTTTATCCACAATCCTCTCCGCCTGCACGGTTGGATCAGGAATCACCTTAACAAAAGGTACCGCAGGTTCCTTCGGTACCCCCGCATCCGCAGCTGTGGTATGCAAGGGAGACAAGGGAGCATCAAAGAAAGAAAATCCTGCATCTTGTGGTTCTGCAATACAAAGAAAGCAGTAACTATCAATAAACAAGTTGTGCATACAAAACACTTGCAAAGTTACACTTACCAGCAGGGACCGCAGGCTTCTTTTGTGTCGGAGCAACCCTTTTAGACTGCAGTTTCCGACGTTTCAATTCACCACCACCAGCACCTGTTTGCTCCGGTTTCTTCTTTTCACCGGCAACGGTGGAACCCGCAGTAGTTCTACCCACAGCCGCACCACTACCTGGAACACCCAAACCCTCAAGGGTATCAGATACTACCACGTAATCGGTATATCTGCGTTAACAAGAACGATAGGTACCTGCGGCCTGTGCCACCAAAGGAGGGGCGGCAGAACCCTTAGTCTTCTCCTTACCGCGACCTCACGCGGTTTTCTTCAGTTGCTTCTTCTCCACGTGTTTCTTGGGGATAGGTTCTTCAAACTTCCCCAGATCCCCAAGGGTACCTGCATTAAGCAATCAAGCAAACAGATTACAAGGGTGAACCTTGAAAACAAGAGCAACTTAGAAAATTCCTTCGCCTTCTGGCACGGGTGCATTCATCACATCACGTGTGGGGACGTGGAAGTTGCCAACAATCTCCAAATTAAAACCTTCCCGTACATCACACGAAAGCAGCTCAACTTTGCCCTCAAAATCGGGCTCAAACATCCTCCACAGGCCAACCACATCCTCTGATAAAACATATACACATTACTAAAGGGATAATGAAGCAAGGAAAACAATAAAGAGTAACAAGCTTACCACCACTCTTTTCCCGCAGAACAGGCCTTGCCTTCCTATCCGGTCTGGTGAGCATCATCCGCAACACCCACAACTGGTTGTTGTCTAACTTCTTGAGTTCAATAGGCCGCAACCTAGAGAACCATTCCACAGTCTTCACAGTGGCAACATGAATATCCTCATTGGTAACACCCACACTTACGTTCCGGAAAGTCATATGGGCGTAGACCGCACAGGCTTTGACGTAAAAAAACTTCGTCTTCCACTTCGAGACACCCTTGGGAGGCGTCATCAACTTCAAACTCCCATGTCGTTGATTAAAAGAAAAAAATCCGGTGTTCACCGTCAACTGGTAAAACCGCCGAAAATTCTCAACGGTAATGTCCAAACCATGGGCACGAAAGGTGTACTCAAAGTACCTAATCCGGAACATCCCAAATGGACTTAGTTGGGAAATATGGAGATGATAGTATTCTAACACCTCAGCAACGAACACCGTCACCGGCAATCGAAGGTTGCCCTCGGTGAAAAAATCAGCTCACAGGGTGATATAGCCGGCCGGAGCATCGGCACCAGTATCACCCTCTTGTGGGTAGGTGGCATCCCAATCCAACGCCATATGTACGGTGGTCATTAGGGTCTTAAAACCACCCTTCGTCCACTTCAGCACCGGTAACCCACCACCAGGGACACCACCGTCATCATCTTCGTCTTCATCAGCCGCCACTACCGGCTGTTCAGGGTTTTCACCCTCCACATTGTGTGGATTTGATGGTCCAGCCATCAGAAATGTAGAAGAAAATGAGTACTAAAAACTCAAACCACCTCACTGGAATTTCAGAAAATCTTATCGGAGAAGACAGAGGAAATTTTTTCTCTCACCGGAATTTTTGAAATTTTGAACAAGTGAGGGGAAACCACGAATGGTTTCCCCTTATATACTGATCGCAATTAATGCACTATGGAAACTGAATCATCATGTTCAAAAGGAGCGAATTATGCGGCACCACGTGTCAAGCGACGCTTCCGCTTACGGTTATCACGCGCGCGTGGCCGCCCACGCGCCTGACATAGGAGACGTTTACACTCCTGCTATAGTGCATTTAATGACCTCGGGCAGTGCAAATGTCCTTTCATTTCAGCACATGCCAGAAAATCTCACCAACTTCGACCAACTCACACGTGCGCTCAGCCACGTATACAACAAAAAGCGACAACATTATCCAAACACAAGCGGCATGCGGTTTCTCTGGTATACCGCACCATAACCCATACCGCATGTCGTTTTTTTTAATACCCCATAAAATAGCCAAAAAATTATATCTTTCCATGGTTAAGGGGGTATAAACATGTCCGCACATACCCACGAGCACACGTGGAATATGAGGAGATGACACACACGAGCCCGTACAGGCGTGTCAGATACTCAGAACCAGCGTTGTTCTTTGGACTGAACCGCATCTCAGAAACTGGTAAACCGCATTGCCTTCATTCTCTTCAAGCTTCAAATCCCTCCTGTCCGGTTCACAACTACAGAGGGTGCATAAACAACTTCTTCAAGAAAAAGAAGGAGGGGAATGTACGCGAACGCACATCAGCAACCCTGACTCCTGATCCTTCAAGAGCCACATCCGAGCAACACACTCATTTCAAGTGAGTCTGGGGTTACAAATCCGCAGACACTCATGAGTCGTTGCGGACGCACCTATAGCTCCGCAAATGGTTGCTACGGAAGAGCCACAACTAAGTCATCACATAGATGAACGAAGCTACTTCAAGGAAAACTCCTCGGTATTGGAGCGTGAAGGAAAGTGGCTAAGGAAGAGATGCGGACGAGATCCCCAATGATCATAAGAGATCTCGTTAAACAACAAGCGGCCGAACAGCGGTAACAAGTCTGCTTATGACTTTGCTGCCCCACTTGTGAGATGGATAGAATAAACAATGGTAGGCATTACCATGCCTATGAACATGTTTATTTGACCATTATTTCTAGTTGTTCGACCAAACATGGCCAACAATAACGCAACTATCTCACATTGGTCGACCCAACGCGGCCAACAATGCCAAGCAATGAGGTAACCGCAAAGAACGTGCGGTTACTTGAGAGCTAATCAGAAGAACATGAAAACCCCATGAAAGGGATCATCATTTCATGTCCAATTACTGCTGAAGACCACTCTCTTCTTCATTCACCACCTCAGAGGTTGGTTCGAAGTTTGTGCAGGACAACTTCAACCACCATCTCAGAGATTGGGTCGAAGTTTGTGGGCACTTCCAGCACGATCTCAGAGGTTGGTTCGACACACCAACAGGTGGCACCCAACCCTGATGACGTCAAAAACGGTAGACCACGCTACCGGATCAAAACTTGAGGCTGAGAATTTCGCATCAGACGAAACTTTTTCACCGGTAAGGAAGAGGCTTCGCATGACTCTTCCGGATCTCCAGCTTGATTTACGAAGAGCAAAGACCATCTACATGGTCTACAATTTTCTCCAGACTCCAAACTACCTTCTAGACACCATAGTCCAGTACTCCTCCCACATGCAACTTGCACATGGCAGCAACACTAGACTAGGGGGACTTGAAGGGGTATGGTCTCAAATCTCGCGTTAGCATCGACCGCGAGTGACCCTTACCCTTATCAAAACCCCCACTTGCTAACAACCTACTTGTGTTCGTGCGGGAACACGTCGACACAGTGGTTGAATCCAATCTGTCCAATGATGGAGGAGGACTTACCTGGAATATGAGAACGGTATAGTGATGCGGCTGGCACCGCATCTGGTGTATGAAAACGGAAGTATTCACAGCGATGCGGCATGCCACCGCATCCAGTGAACACTTCTATCAATACAGGGAAGCTAGAAAACAGCAACAGTCACCACGGACGACGATGCGGCCTGGCACCGCATCTCGCGTATTTCTTGATCAAAGAGTGAGACGCGGAAACATCTACAGTTACCGCAAACATCGATGCGGCCCGCACCGGATCCTGTCTACTCATTAAGTGGGACTGACACCACAGAGCAAGTAGCACCAATGGCAGCCGCCTGTCAGGTCTACGTAAGCGACAGACTGACGTGGCATCGTCTCCCCGGCCGACATGTCTGACACACCTGCAAAGGTGTAGCATGCCGTCAGTCTATCCATCCACCTCCTCCTTCACTCCTCGGCTATAAATACCAACCCCAAACCAGGTTTGAGGTATCTCTTCACAACTCTCTCACTACTACTACTATCATACTTTGCTTCCCAAGCAGATTACTGATTCTCACGCCGGAGAGTGGTAACAAGGAGCACCCCCCACCCCATCCTCCTTGTTACAAGTCACGGTTTGTTTCCTTGTGCAGGAGATCAACCCACCGGTGATCCAGCCAGTGATCCTCGAGAGGAAGGGATTAACCCTTCTTGACGAGACAAGTGAGTTAACCCTGCCCAATTAACCATTGTTTCATCACATGGACACCTCCAGTTACAGAGGAAACTCTGGCGAAATTTTTCCAGAAATATCGCACTTAGAAATATTTTTCTAACAAATATTTACAAATGTAATTTTTAACTTGTTTTCAAAATATAAACTTCGCCATGATTTTTATTACAAAATACCAAGTACCGGAGGTGGATTTTCGTAAGTAAAACTTGTTAAATATATATATTTGGAATATATATTTTATAGTAAAACGCTTGTGTGATTATGCCATTATTTTGTGAACTAGATATATATTATTTTTAGGGTAAAAATAATATAACTTGAAATATCATGAAATTACGACCTCCAAAATAATATCAACGCTCTCACAAAATAAATATTTAAGTTATATAAGTATCGTAATACAACACGAACTTTAAAAATGTAACTTATGTATTTTTCGGAAAAATACTCTTATTAGAATATTTTTAATGAAATATTATTTTGGGAAAAACTTATGAAATAAAATATAATATTTTTGAGAAAAATATATATATATTTTGGGATTAGAACATTTTAGACAAAGTAATTAAAAATATATTTTTCAAGTGAGACTTAAAAATATATTTTAGGAATTATAAAACACATGTATTAATACCACCATCCTTGGGAAGGGATATATATTTATAAAATAATTAAGAAGTGTAAATACGAAATAGTTGTCTAACTATTTCCCAACAACGTTAAACCTTAAGCCAAGGTACAACCGTCCGTCTAATAGGATTTAGTACGTGTAGGTCGTCACGCAGCAAGTTGATTTGGGACCGACTATTTCGAGACGCACTTCTGTGAGTTCATGTCCCCTTTTCTCTTTACTGTTTTCAGTTTTATACTTCGGGGGTGAAATACATGTGACAATTATTACAAACATTTATTACATGGTATGGTTAGCATAGGGAGGGTTTATACTACTACTAGATCATGTGAGGGGTGGGTACAACGCTCGAGGCCATTAATCCTCTTTGTTAGGACCAAGGGACACAAGAGTGACAGATCTATTTGGGTGTAGCGAGCCCACACCCGTGAGGTCAGGGTGACCCTTAGAGGTGACTGTGTCTTACAGCCGGAAGCCCGGTACAAATTTGCTAGGTTTGAGTTTCCCTGCACTTTCTCACACATACCAGTGACTTTGCAATCCATTGGTGATCTCCTTTTCCTTATTGCTACATACCAGGGACTTTTCATACATACTTTAAAGGTTTACTCGTACTCACTTTTACATGAACTCGCTTAACTTTTTGTTGATTTTTCCAATTACATGTATTTCAGGAAATTAGGGATCTGGCAAGGTACGCTATGTCATCAAGCTGCGTAGGAGAAATGATGTCATCCAAGTTTAGGGATTGTGACTTTTGCCTGGATGAGTCACAAGTCTTAAACTGTGTTTATTTCATGTCTTATGGTTGTGTCGTATGAACAATATTTTTATTGCGTCGTGTTGTAACTTCGTTGCATGTGTCGACTTTTGAAAACAATGTTGTCGTATTTTATTTTTAAAACTTGAATTAATGGATGATCATCATGGTTTTACTTTCATATAGCTTTGTTGTGATTAAGCAATGGTATTAAGAAGTCACACCAAATAAACCCACGCTTCCGCAAAGCCAGGGTGTGACAGCTTGGTATCAGAGCATTGATCATAACGAACTAGGATTCTTTCTCGAGTCTAGACTATGATCACTAGGGCTCTCACGAAAACATTTTTACATTGCATACATTACGTCCAGATCCAGGATACAAAACATTTTTACAAACAAAAAGTATGAGCACTTTTCTAAATTTATGGTTCAGTCCAGGAGACTGAGGGAGTTCAGCCCTAAAGGCTGGGGAGGTTCAGTCATGTAGACTGAGGGGCCAATCTTTGAGATTGGGGAGGTTTTGGTCTGTGAGGCCAGGGAGTAGTCTGAGAGACTAGGAGGTTCAGTCTGAGAGGCTGGGATGGTAGTCTAGTGGGACTAGGAAGAAATGCTTGCTTGCTTATTGGTGACTAACATGTTTATTTGATTATATGATTGATTGTTTGTGCATATGTGTGATTGTGTTGCAGACATCATGCCTTCTTCATCAGACACTGGTGTTTCAGACACTTTAGATCCCATGGCGATAGTATCAGATGACAGAGTTTCGTCGGAGCGAGAGGTCTACACTTCCGACACCACCAGTACCGATGACGATGATTTCCAGCCCTTTGCCTTGCTTGACGTCGGAGCCGAGCCCGCTGATGGCCTTCCTGTCGGGGACTTACCACTTGTGGTGATCCCTGCTCCTATACCACTTGCTGCTTATCCAGTCGTAGATATGCCCCTCGATGTTGTTTTTGACGACGATATCAATCTGTTTGAGGAGGACCCACTTAAGGCTGACTATGAGGGCGGGGCCCCTATTATTGCTGATGTCATCCTACCCATTGCTGATGCTCCTGCAAAGGAGGCTCCTGTTGCTTCACCTGTCCCAGACTCATTTGAGTCTGTGGCGTCCGCATCTTTGCACACTCAGGGAGTGCAACACCACTCTCATGACGCCGACCCTGACATGGCGTCATCAGCTGCACTTGCTCCCGCACACGATCTTGAGTTTGATCACGAGGTTGACGATGATTTTGATCCTGTCTTTCCCCCTAGTTTTGATCCTGACTAGGATATCGAGTTCATTCACTTAGATCAGCCCCTAGAGGAGCCTGTAGCCCCTATCGATCCTTTGTTTGATGATCCAGCTGATTTTGATATGGATTTTCTTGATCCGGAACCTGCTGTGGCCCCAGAGCCTTTAGTTGCTCCTGACCCTGCATTAGAGAATGACCCTGTTCATGACGATGCACCTGCTGTTGCTCCTTTTGTTGATGATATACCCGTTGCCGATCATCCTGTTGTTGCTCCATCGTTGGTGGATGATCATGTTACTGACGCTCCTGTTGATGCTCCACTCTTGATAGAGGATCCCGCTGTTGCACCATTTCCTGATCCTGTTCCGGTGATGTTCGACCGTGCACCTTTTGCTACCCATGTAGATCCACGTTACGCCGACACCCGTAACGGGTGGATTGATGACGATGACGATTACCCACCTTTTGTGCGACCTGTTACACCACCAGTAGCCCCTATTTTAGCACCCATTTCAGCACTCACTGATATCCCACTATTTCCCCCGCACACAACAGATGCTCATCGCACAGATCTTCCTGTTACGTTCCTTCAGGACATACCGCCACCGTGTCCTGGAGAGGGATCATCTAGGCAGCCGCCTATTCCTGTTCCACCCATGCTGTCATCTCCTTTTCCATTCACGTCACAGTTTCCTTCTGTTGAACCACCTGTTGCACCGTCCTTCACTCCATTTAGCGAGCCATTCCTATGGACTACGCCCCCTGTCATGCCACTGTCTGACCCGTATCACACATACCATGTTGGGCATTCTACGGAGGATATACTCACATCCTTGATGATGCGACTGGAGGCATTGACGCATCGTGTAGAGGAGTTGGAGAGAGCTCAGCGACCCCCATGCCATTGTCAGACCCCACTTGCAGCATCACACCCTCCGCGTCCACTTTCACCCGACTCAGACACTCGCTTTTGGACTTCCGAGCAGTAGATAGCATATTTGCTGCGCGTCAGTCGTACTTTAGAGGAGGATTGGTTACATATGCGTCGCTTACTTTTCTCTCGTTTTTCCCCTCCTCCTCTGCCATCAGCATAGGCCTTTTGATTCGACGCAGGTAGACTTTTGGTGAGAGGACCGCGATTGTGCAGATTACATAGCTTTTGAAGACCGCATTTTAATGACACTACTTTTGGTGTTTAGTTTTTGATTGTTGTTGTAGTTGATTAGACAGATCAGACAAGGGCGATGTGGCCCTTAGTCACTTTTGATGTATGATACAGTCACAAAACTTGTAAACATTGTACTGTGGTCTTGATTTATGATAGCACAATCGCAGTATTCTCATTATATGTGATGTTGGATTGATTGTTTATATTCTATAACATGTGATGTTATGTGCTTGATTAATTTGTAACATGAGATGTTATGTGTTTGATCAATGCTGTTACATACGTATACCATTTATTTACTATGACCTGACCAACGTGAAACATCTTTTAGAAGATGCCACCAAGACGTGACCCGCGCATGCCCACTAATGAGGCAGAACTTCAAGGAATCATTGCCGCTGCTATTGCGCAATACGCTGCTTCGCATGCAGAAATGAGTGGAAATATCTCTCAGAACCACGGAAATAACAATCCACCTAATGGTAATGTTAAGTCGTTTAAGATATGTTATGATACATTTGTGTTGGACCGTGTTATGACCCTAAACAGTCAGTCGAGAGCGTTCATCTTCACATACGAAGGCGGAATCAACGTAAATGAAGTTACACAACTTTTCCTTTTCAATTCCTTCTCTTTTATTACTTTTTGAATCAGATTTGACAGAGTTTCAGCACCTATACAATGAACAAGTTCCGCTCGTACACACACACATGAATTCTCCTACTTTCGCTTCTATGCCCTATATATACCCTATGAGGTTTCTCTTGAATGTCAAGCCACATAAGCGGAACCTCTTCAAAACCATTGAAGCGAAACATCTAACTGACTAATAAGCGACACCTTTACAACTTCTGACACATAAGCGAAACTACATATAAAATACATGAATTTGACTTTCTTGATCCTAATTTGACCAAACTTGACCTAAGACTTAATGTAGACAAAGTCAACAGACATTCCATGCATCAACAGACTCTCCCTTGGATGTTGACGAAGTCTTCAGCTCCTGAGTCTTTAGTCTTGGTCTTTTCTCCAACTCTGTCTTTTCTTCAAATTTTATCTTCACAGGCTTCAGGTTCACATCCTGACTCTAACTTCCATCTTCCCTTTGACTGTTGATCCAGACTCCCCCTTTCATAGACTCCCCCTCTCTGTATGCTAAGGTTTGGTTTAATCTTTAACAGTTTGATCTCCGTGGGAATGATGAAGTCTGCAACCTGTTACTCAACCAATAACATTACAATTTTGTCTATTTACAATAACCAACAAAACTATCAGTTTAAACATCCACTTAAGTATTCAGGTCCAAGTTAATGACCCTGATTACTCAATTAATCTACCAAGTTCAACTTAATGACCTTGGTTGATCTATTTAACAATCAAACTGATTTTGTTCAAAACATTTACAAGTTTTTCTGAAAATTACAAGCATCAACTTAATGAACTTGCATTAACTTTCAAACAATCAATCTTATTACAGATAAGCTCTCCTCATCGTCCAGCTCAGAATCTTCTGCATCTGCTTCAATCTTGAGAATCCGACAGTCAACTCTCCACTTTGGTTTGTCAAAAATAAAGCAGAAATAAAATCTTTTTGGATTTTCTATAAGATATCTAAACTAGAAAATGAAATACTAAAATGTAAATGCAATATGTAATGAAATATAAACTATATACAAACATATTTTTGTTTGAGCGTGTTAGGGAATCATATCAGTTATCAGACAAGTCATAAGTACCATTAAGCTTAATTACATTGTCAGAATTAAACAATTCACCTCGATTGTCGATATACTTGTCCTCTTAAATTCTCAACACAATTTTCAATCTATTCAGGATACGATTTAGGTAATTTTATGCACTTAAACACATTTATGTGTCCCACCTCTTGAATATACTCCCGTATCCAAATCCCAATATTCAGTCTTACAGGTGAGTATACCACAGATGATATCTGTAAGGGGTTAATTGCGAGGGCCGTGAGAGCTCAGGTCGATACTTCCGTATACGCAGAGAGATGACGGCTTCGACTTTTCGGTGTGTCCCCTTTAGAGGATCTTTTAATTTCAACAGCAGCGACTATCAATTTTATTGTTTCATCAGCTTGCTGAGGGCGAGGCTATGTTTCAAGCATTTAGCAGAAAGCATTATTCGGGGACTAGGTCAGTACTTCCATACAGTAGAAGTCCCAGAATAATACCCTAGATATCACTGAGCATAAAGACCTAGTATCTCAGAATAAGGGACCTTTCAAACGAGATTTCAGGGGTTACCTATATATCCAAGTAGTGTTCCCCACAAAATATGCAAGTTTGAATTTTTAGGTTTATATCCCGAATATATCTACTGAATGTGCGAAAATCTATCGACACACCGTCAGTGAGACTGTTTAACGCTTTAATTCTTTACAAATCTTTAGCGTACCGTAACTGTCAAACCGATGTACTATCATTTTCCCTTTATACACAAGCTCTTTTTCATTTTATCATGTTTTTGTATTTTTGCATTTTTTACTATTTTTGTATTTTATGAAAATATAACTATGTACAACTACTATACTCCCCCTAAATACCAAAACAAGTAAAAAAGCGACAAACCATTGCAGATTGTTTCTCGTCTTCATCCACAACAGTATCTTCATCAACGCCAAGAATGCCATCCATCACTGAGAAACGCTTCATACCATTTAGTTTTAAAAGAAATTTAAAACGTGATCTGTCAAAAGCTTTGGTATGTAAATCAGCTTTCTGATTGTCAGTGTGGATTTTCTCTATTCGAATCAACTTCTTCTCGAAACAATCTCGGATGAAGTGATGTCGAATTTCTATGTGTTTAGTTTTAGCGTGATGTACTGGATCTTTAGTAATATTAATTGCGGCCTCATTATCAACAAAAAGAGGTGTGTTAAGAAACTGCAAACCGTAGTCGCGCATCTGTTGCTGTATCCACAGGATCTGAGAGCAGCAACTGCTAGCAGACACGTACTCCGCTTCACATGTAGATAACGCCACAGACGTTTGTTTCTTACACTGCCAGGTAACCAATCTAAGACCAAAGAACTGGCATCCTGCAGTTGTTGATTTGGAATTGAGCTTGCAGCATCCGAAATCCGAATCGGAATATCCTTCGAGCGTGAAATCGCCTGTTCTAGGATACCATAACCCCAATGAAGGAGTACCCTTAAGGTAACGTAATATCCTCTTGACAATGATCATGTGCGATGCTCTTGGATTAGATTGAAATCTTGCTACGAGGCACGTCGGATACATGATATCGGGTCTCGAAGCAGTCAAATACATCAATGAGCCTATCATGGAACGATATAACGTCTCTTCAACCCTATCCCCGGTGAGATCTGGATGTATCCCATGATTCGTTGCGAGTGGGGTTGCAGCTAGAGTAGAACTTGACATCCCAAATTTCTCTAGAATATCATGAACGTACTTCGTCTGGTGAATGAAAATTCCCTCAGGTAGTTGTTCAACTTGAAGACCTAAAAAGAATTTCATCTCCCCCATCGATGACATTTCGAATTTTTGCTTCATGACTGACTCAAAATCTTTACACAATTTCTCATTTGTTGACCCAAATATGATATCATCTACATAAATCTGTACTATCAGAAAATGACCGTCGACCTCTTTAGTGAAGAGAGTGGCATCCACTTTTCCACGTATGAACTTGTTGGCTAGTAGTTGCTGAGACAAAGTCTCGTACCAGGCTCTCGGGGCCTGATGTAAACCATACAGCGCTTTGTCCAATAAGTAGACCTTGTTTTTGTGGATTGGATCGGTAAAGCCCGGTGGCTGTCCGACATATACCTCCTCTTTGACCTTCCCGTAGAGAAACGCCGATTTCACATCTAACTGATATACTTTGAAATTCTTCCACGATACAAATGCCAAGAAGATTCTGATCGCTTCCAGTCGAGCTACAGGAGCATACACCTCAGTGAAATCAATCCCCTCCTGTTGACTGAAACCCTGAACTATGAGTCGAGCCTTGTTTCTCACCATAACTCCACGATCATCCCTTTTGCATTTAAATACCCATTTTGTATTGATTTTTTGATGACCATCCGGCAAATCTACCAACTTCCACACTCCTAACTTCTCAAACTGCCCTAACTCTTCTTGCATCGCATTGACCCAAGAATCTTCAGTAAGCGCCTCTTTGTACGTTCGCGGTTCGATCTGCGAAATGAAACAACTTAATGAAAAATCAGTTTGTAAAGGTGCTACTGTAGAATAAAAACAAGTTAGCCCTTGGTCAATTTAACGTCTTGTGCGAACGCCTGCTTGTAGATCTCCTATGATCAACTCCTCTGGATGGTATGAAAGAGTTCGCGGCATCACTTCGCTTGGAACATCTACATTGCCCTCCAGATTATTAACATTCTGTTCTGCACCATGTTCATCAACTTGGTTTGTTTGACTTGAAAGCTGGATCTGCTCCCCCTCAGAATCTGAATCTCCGTGATCAAATACTGGCATGTTATTAGCGACTTGAGTATCATTCTCTCCCGACTGATTTTCCTGAGCAATTCCATCCTGTTGGACATCATTCTGTTCACCAGCATTGCTTGGACCAGCTTCATCATCGTTTGAAGTTTCCCGTGGTCGCCTTATATACTCAGCTGGGAACCTTTGCTGTGACTCATATTCACGCAGAATATCCAACTCATCAAAGAAATCTTCCTCATCCTCTGATTCTTCTCTCATGTCAAACGAATCCCACAATTTGTCATAATGATAACGCCATGAATCTCCAGGACTTTGTGGCGGTATCGTGTAACCTTGACATTCAACATTTGCTGCTTCAATAATTTGCTTTTCACTTGGAACGAAGACACGTCGTGTAGGACTTGAATAACCCACAAATATACCCTCAATGCTCTTCGGACCAAACTTTCCATAAGGCTCTAGAACTGTACAGGGTGACCCGAACGGTTCAACATACTTCAGATTCGGTTTGCGATTATTGATTAGCTCAAAGCACGTTTTGTTGAACTTTTTGACAGTAAGAACCCTGTTGAGCGTATAACATGCAGCAGAAACAACTTCAGCCCAAAAATTTATTGGTAACTCTGAGTCTGCGAGCATTGTTCTAGCTGTCTCGATTAGCGTCTGATTTTTGCGTTCTGCAACTCCATTCTGCTGCGGAGTGTACGGAGCACTAAACTCATGCAATATACCTCTTTCATCACAAAATTCTTCCACTTTACTATTCTTGAATTCAATACCATTATCACTTCGAATTCTTTGAATATTCCGTTGGTACAAATTCTCAATCCTTTTGAATAACGCCATTAAACTATCAAATGTTTCCTCTTTCGACTTCAAGAAACATACCCACGAAAATCTGGAATAATCATCAGTAACCACAAGACAATATTTATCTCCAGTAATACTCTTGACATTCACTGGACCAAACAAATCCATGTGAAGTCTCTTAAGGGGTCTTGAGACTGAATTGGCTTGCTTTGTAGGGTGTGACTTTTTCTTTTACTTGCCTTTGACACAGCTAATGCACTCCCCTTCCAGATGAAAACCTTTTACGTGGACTCCAGTAACCAAATCATTGTGCACCAAGTGATTCATTTTTCTAAGATGTATATGCCCCATCTTCCGGTGCCACAACCTTGATTCTTTTTCCGTTGCTCTTGACACGAAACAATGAGCCTGACCCGTTGTTGTTGTTGCTACACTAATATCCAACACATATAGGTTATTGACTCTCGGTGCCCTCATGATGATCCATTCCTCAGGAATTACAAATCCAGGCTTCAAAATCAAACATTCTTTGTCAGTGAAATGTGTAGTGTACTTCCTATCACAAATCTGCGAGATGCTTAGTAAATTGTTCTCCAGCTCTGCAATGTAGTTCACCCTTTCAAACGTAACGATCCCATTGGAAAACGTTCCTTCACCGATGATACGACCTCCCTGATTGCCCGCAAAACCAACATATCCTCCATTTATGTTCTTCACATCGTATAACAATGCAGTCTTCCCGGTCATATGTCGAGATGCTCCACTGTCCATAATCCATCGCGAAACCAATCTCGGAAGATCCTGCACATATAACAATCATGATTTAAAACTTCAATAAGGATGCCGATTCCTGCTTTGCGATCAAGGAAGCTCTGGCAAATTCAAACTGTTTAGTCAAACATGGTGTCCACCCAAGCTTCCTCAGACTTAGGTGAAACATTTACCGTTTTAACCCTTGCAATTTGAATTTTAAAATTTTCGGCTTTTAAAGGTGGAAAATCTGCATCATAATCAACAGGAACTGAATCCTCCACCTTCTTTACAGGATTTGAATATTTTGGTTCAATTTTAGGTTTCCACACCTGTTGAGTTAATGCAACCCGTTTGTAAAATGTGTCATTTTTAGTTAGCAACTTTTTTACGGGTTCACTTTTCACATTTTTCACTTTGAGGTTGTCATTTTTAACCTTCTTCTCAACAACCCTTTTCTCAATAACCATGGGTGCTTTACCCTTCACGTCAACCTTCTTGTGTTGAATCTTCACAGCCTCAGTCTTAGGCTTCACATATGTACACTTTCGTGCAATGTGACCAACCTGATCACATCTAAAACAAGTACGAGTATCAACTACCTGACTCATGCCTTCAGACTGAGCCTGTGAAGCTCTCTTCTTAAAGAACTCTTCATTAGATTTTGAAAAAATCTCCTTCTCTTCATCAGCAAGTGAACTTGAACTGTTCATAAACACCTTCTTCTTTGAAAACTTCTGGGTCTGAATACTCTGTTTCTGATAAGGCTTACCCCCCTGATAACCACCCGACCATCTGTTTCGGTAATTGTTGTTCAAACGTGGTGGAACAGCAGGTTGTTTGTAAACTTTATCTTTCTCAAAACACATTTTGTTCTTTGTTTGACCCAGATTGTTCACTTCTGACAATTCAACCTCAATTAACTTGAAAACATTTGTTAATTTGTTCATGTTAACATTCACAATTGGAAACTCTGAATCCAAAAACAACTTATCAGATCCCGACATCTTGTACATGACAAGAGTAGGTTCATCATTTAAGTTGTTCTTGGACTTTTGTTTCGGAATGTATCTGTCCAAGAAACACCCATCTTCCTCAGAAGTGTCACCATCCGATTTTCAAAAACTTTTTCAACAACACCTTTTACAATATCATTTTGGACACTCTCGTCATTGGAAGACATGAACGTAACATCAATGTTTTCCGGAAGTTTAACTTCACTTTCTTCACCAATTTCAACCAACCCTGTTGTCTTTTTCGTGTAATTATCCAAAACCGGCGGTGGAACTTTATGAAAACCCACCCCAGTTCCATCAGAATAGACATCTTCGCCCGCTTTGTTTTTTCCGATAGGTTTGGGAACGATGTGTTGCAAAACAAAGCTTGCGGAGCTGTAACTGTTAAGCTTCAACTGGATTCGCTCATTTTCAATTTCAGCCTCTTGACATTTAAGTTTCAGTTTAGCGATTTCATCCAGTTGTTTGCTGATTGATTCTTCTTTAATTCTAAGCACTGCTTTTAGATGTTCATTTTCTTTAAAAGTTTTACCATTTCGATCATCGTTATCTTTCATGGTGCTTTTGAGTTTTTCAAACTTTTCAGAAATCTGACGGTTTTCAAGAATTGACTTTTCATTTTCATTTTTAACCTTTTTATGTTCAATTTTATCAGTTTCCATTTGAGCAGTTAATTCTCTTATCCGTTCAGTTGAAGCTTTTACAGTTTTGTCACGACCAAGGATCTGATTCTCAACGCTTCTGACCTTTGCTGTCAGATTTTTAACTTTCTCATCGTTGAGATACGTGACAGTGCTACAAAATTTGCACTCTTTGTTGCAATTTTTGCAATAACATTTCCTTCAATCTTTTTACCTGACACATTCGTTGACGAGTTTGGACTGTCCTGGCTTTTTGACTCAAACACGGAGTTAGAGTCTACCTCAAGTGCTTTTGCAGCCAGCACTTTGTCAGCCATTTTTCCCAAGTTCTCTGCTGTCAACTCCTGTGTTGTGTCGATGATTCCAGTATCAACTTTCTTTGCCTGCTCTTCTTTTTCTTCTTTCTCCTTTTTCTCTTTCTCTTCTTCTTTCATTTTCTCAGTTGGAGTTCCCCACCATTTGTTTTGCCAGTACTCATCTTCTTCTTTGTACTCCTTGATGATGGCTTCGATATCAAGTGTTTTGTCATCGATCGCTATGTTTCCATACGGATCAAGGTAGCACTCTCTGTCCGGATCCCATCTTTTCGCTCTTCTCGCTTCCAAAAAGATACCAGAAAGTCTAATAATTTTGTTTTCAGCAATTATCTTTCTGTACCTATACTTCTGCTCTTCTGTACGGTTATCTTTCCAAGGAATAGGTTCATTTTTCGCCATAAACGCGTAACCAACCGCGTCTTCCTCTGGTAAAACCTCTTTGCTCCAATCATACCCCTCATCATGGTAGATCACCGCAAAAGCCCTAGACTTTTCTTTAGTGTCTTCAATCGGCTTCAATCTAGGCGGTTCAGATTTGTTCTGGTGATAGATCGCCTTCTTGTAGTAATCATCTCTGAAAGGGTTCTCCGATTCATCCGCATAAGCGTTTCTGCACTCTCGTTTGAAGTGACCCTTCTGCTTACACTTGAAGCATGTCACCTTGGACTTACCGAAACCCAATTTTGTAGACGGACCACCAATCGATTTTCTGCCTGTTATCTCCATGAACCTCTGAGCACGACGAACAGCACTAGCCATAGCCCAACGAATATCGATTAACTCCATTTATTTAGGATTTATTTGATCATAGTCCTCCTTCGTTAGGTTTGTGTTTCCAATCTTCCCAGCTACTAATCCTTCATATGATTCCAACACCAATGCCAAGAAGACCATTTGCTGCTTAGCCGACTCCTCGTCAAAGTTCTAAGCATTCTTCAAATCTATTGCGATGTTGCATTGAAAACGATTCTTTGCATCAGAATGACTTGCAGATGATGAAGATCCACTGTGATAACCACTGTGACTTCCACTGCTTTGCCTGCTTTGACTTTCTTTGCTTGCTGACGAAACATTCTCAGCAGAAAATGCAGTTTTTGGAGAAGTTGCTTTCGGCATCATGCTTTTCGGATAATACAGATCCAAATTCTGCTGGTAGGATGAGTGATTGACTTTGTACGTCTTCTTCAGCTCTAACTCGTGACTCTCGAGTTTTTCAATCAGCAGATCCAAAGTCAACTTTTCTGGATCTTTAATGGTATTCTTCAGCATCAATGCATAATACCTCCAATCCATCTCATCGGGTAACGAATCAAACAATTTGTCGATAAGCTCATCCTCAGGATATATGATATCATGACATGCTAATTCCAGCTTCAGATGACCAAATCGTTCTATCATTTTGCAAACTGACTCGTTTTTCAGACATCCAAAAAGATCAAACTCTTTTCTAAGAAGTTTTCTTTTGTTTTTGACAATATCAGAAGTTCCTAAACATTTTACACGAAGTTTGTTCCACAGATCTTTTGCGTTCGAATAATCGATCAAAGAGATGATGTCTTCACAAACAGACTGAAATAATAATGCTATACACTTCTGCTCAGCAACAAACGAATCAATCTCTTCAGCTGAGGTTAGCGTTTCACCAGATTTATTTCCATGATCATAACCATTCTTCAAACTCTTCCAACTAGCAAACGCAAACGCCATCAACCAGTCTTCAAACTTTCTTGACCATCTACTATATTCTTCAATAGCCATTAGCTTTGGGGGTTTGTTGAACGTTCCGAAAGCACTTTCCGATTCCCAAGCTTCCTTTTTCTTCACAACTGTTGAATTTTCATTCGTGTTACTTGATGAAGTATCATCATTTCCGGAATTTCCAGCAAACGCGTACATGTCACTGAACGGGTTTAAGAAAATATCATCCATCTTCAATGTACCTACAAAATCAATCAACACTTAGAAAAATTTTCGAGATTTTGAAAAATGTGATACTCAAGCGAAACAGGAATGACTGAATAAGCGAAATATGTTGTGTGTCAAATAAGCGAAATCACATATGACAGATAAGCGGAAGTATGCTGATTGACAAACAAACGAAACTAGCAAGTTGTCCAGATAAGCGAAACTCCAATGTCTGGATAAGCGACACTATCAGTGACTGAAAAGCGAAACCACTTAATTGTCACTACCAGCGAACCTACTATGTTCCTTTAAGCGAAACCTATGAGCGAAACTGCACAAATAAGCGGAACTGCTTGTCCTTTCAAGGGAAACCCACAAGCGAAAGGTACTTAAAAGCGGAACTAAGTGGTTGTTTCAAGCAGAACCTATCAGCAAAAACAGGTCTTTCAAGCGGAACCTCGATGTCCGTATAAGCGAAACTTAGTTCTAACCAGTTTTCACCATGTTTTAGTCCGAATTTTAACCTGAGACTTTCTAGGGTTTGTTATTACTATATATCACACGTTATAGTCAAAATTCAGGCCATTTCAACCGTAGTAACCAGTTCAAACTGAAAAAGTATGAGAGAAAGTGAGTAGAAGTGAGAGAATTCTGCAGATTCAAGCTGTAGTAGTATGAACTCCTCGTCCTGGGCTCTGATACCACTTGTTGGACCGTGTTATGACCCTAAACAGTCAGTCGAGAGCGTTCATCTTCACATACGAAGGCGGAATCAACGTAAATGAAGTTACATAGCTTTTCCTTTTCAATTCCTTCTCTTTTATTACTTTTTGAATCAGATTTGACAGAGTTTCAGCACCTATACAATGAACAAGTTTCGCTCGTACACACACACACACACATGAATTCTCCTACTTTCGCTTCTATGCCCTATATATACCCTATGAGGTTTCGCTTGAATGTCAAGCCACATAAGCGGAACCTCTTCAAAACCATTGAAGCGGAACATCTAACTGACTAATAAGCGAAACCTTTACAACTTCTGACACATAAGCGAAACTATATATAAAATACATGAATTTGACTTTCTTGATCCTAATTTGACCAAACTTGACCTAAGACTTAATGTAGACAAAGTCAACAGACATTCCTTTCATCAACAATTTCGATATTTTTAGCACGTTCGCTAATACCATTTGTAAATCCTAACGTATGTGCAGGGTGCACTTACAAGCAGTTTCTCGATTGCAAGCCCGTGAATTTCGACGGCACAGGAGGTGCTGTTGCGTTTGTAAGATGGGCGGAGAAGACTGAGTCTGTTTTTAGAATGAGCAAGTGCGCTCCCGAACAATAAGTGACCTACATTTCAGGGCTATTTCTGGGCGGAGCCCTATCCTGGTGGAACTTGCAAGTGCAAACTCTTGGTGAAGCTGCTGCTTATGCGATGTCATGGAATGAGCTGAAGGAGCTCATGCGAAGGAAGTATTGCTCACGCACTGAAATTCAGAAGCTGGAAACTTAATTCTGGCATCTAAAAATGGAAGGTCTCAAGATTGCGGAGTATGTTCAGAGATTCGACGATTTGTCCCACGTAGTGCCATACATGGTTACACCGGAGTTCAAACGTATCGAGCGCTTTATCTGGGGATTGGCACCTCAGATCATGAGTATGGTTACTACTTCCAAGCCCGCAACCATCACAGAAGCCATTGATCTCAGTGTGGCTCTTACTGAGGAGGCCATTCGATTAAACAAGTTCTCGAATTCTGAACCGAAGAGGAAAGAGACTCATGTGGAGTCGTCTGGGGATAATAAAAGGAAATTCTCAAACTTTAAGCAAGGTACAAGCAATGCGAACAAGAAAGGTGAAACAAGCGCACCGGCTCGAGCTGCAACCGGTGTTGAAAATAAAGGGAAGGGTTATATGGGTACTATGCCCAAGTGCAATACGTGCCAGCGCCATCATCATGGACAATGTAGATTGAGGAAGTGTGAAGCATGTGGAAGGAACGGCCACACAAAGGATACGTGTTGGGCCGAAACTGGTGCAGGGCGTACTGGTAATCGAGGGTTTGGGAATGGTAATGGAAACCGCCAGCAGGGAGGAAATGGCGGAAATGGAAACCGTGGAAACGTTGCGAATCAAGCTGGTAATGGGAATTGCAACCAAAACAACGCTCAAGTTGGAAACGGAGGTGGTAACGGTCAAAGACTGGGTCGTTTTAACTGTGGAGATGTTGGGCATTTCAAGAAGGAATGCCTGAAGCTGAATCAAGCCCGTGGAAGAGTGTTTAACATCGGAGCGAGGGAAGCGCGCCGGGATCCCAACGTTGTCACTGGTACGTTCCCTATAAATCAACGCTTTGCATCTGTTCTGTTTGATACTGGTGCCGACTATTGCTTTGTTTCGTTAGAATTTAAGAGTATGCTTGGGTTAACTGCTAGTAAGTTAGATGTTCCGTACTCAATTGAACTGGCTAATGGAAAGCTAGTCGAAGCAAATGAAGTCATCAGAGGTTGTGTAATCGAGCTGGGAGAACGCGAGTTCATTGGATCTATTACCAGTCAAGTTAGGAAGCTTCGACGTGGTAGTAGGGATGGATTGGTTGTCAAGCAACAAGGCTGAGATTGTTTATTACGAAAAGATCATTTGCATCCCAACAGAAGATGGGGAGACGATCGTAGTTCACGGAGAAAAACGCGATACACCTCTAAGAATCATCAGCTGCCTGAAAGCTTGAAAGTGTTTACAGAAGGGATGTGTTGCCTTCTTGGCACACATCATGGATAAGGAAGCTGCTGAGCCGAAGATCGAAGACATCCCTGTCATGAAGGAATATCCTGAAGTCTTTCCAGAGGACTTGCCAGGATTGCCACCCCAAAGGCAAGTGGAGTTCCACATTGACTTAGTTCCAGGCGCCGCGCCTGTGGCTAAGGCACCTTATCGACTTGCACCTTCAGATATGCAAGAGTTGTCGACGCAACTCCAAGAGCTGCTAGACAAGGGATTCATCAGATCAAGCTTCTCACCTTGGGAGCTCCAGTTCTGTTTGTCAAGAAAAAAGATGGTAGTTTTCGTATGTGCATTGACCACCGGGAGTTGAACAAGTTAACGATCAAGAATAGGTATCCTCTGCCAAGAATTGATGACCTATTTGATCAACTGCAAGGTTCAAGTTTCTACTCAAAGATCGACTTGCGATCCGGATATCATCAGCTAAGAATACAAGAGGAAAGTATTCCCAAGACTGCTTTTAGAACTCGATATGGACATTACGAGTTCTTGGTTATGCCGTTTGGGTTGACAAACGCGCCAGCTGTTTTTATGGACTTGATGAACAGAGTTTGTAAGCCGTACCTTAACAAGTTCGTGATTGTGTTCATCGACGATATCTTGATCTATTCGAAGACGAAGGCCGAGCACGGACAGCATTTGAGAGCTATCTTGGAGTTACTTAAGAAGGAAAAGCTGTATGCCAAGTTCTCGAAGTGCGAGTTTTGGCTACGCGAAGTCTAATTACTTGGACATGTGGTGAATGGAGATGGAATCCAGGTGGATCCCACCAAGATTGAAGCGATAAAGAATTGGGAGACTCCAAAGACGCCAACCGAGATTCGAAAATTCTTAGAATTGGCTGGTTATTATCGAAGGTTTATTGAGGATTTCTCAAAATCACTCAACCATTGTTGGTGCACTTACGTCTGTCGACTACGTCTTACATCGAGTCTTAAAGATAAAGCGATCGGACATGGCACGGAAACCTAGAAATACATGTTTGTATAAGGTTCGCTTATCAGTCACTAGGTTAGGTCCGCTTTTGTGTCATGTTTAGGTCTAGGTCCGCTCATATGTCAGGATTAGGTCCGCTTATTTGGTTCTGAATGTGGTCCGCTTTTCTGTCATGATGTAGGTCCGCTTATACGTACATGTACGTATAAGCGAACCAGCTTGTCTATAAATAGGTCCATAGGAGCGAACCATAAACACATAGTTGAAGGTGTTTATTCTGGTATGCTGCCGAAGTGCTGTCAAATCTTGTAATCGCGTTCAATATCAATAAAACAACAAGTTTAAAGTGAATACAGCTTCAATAGCACCGAATTATTAGTTTCCGCCTCTTAATTCGGATACGAACTTCTCTGAACGACTCAAACAGGGCCGAGATCGATCCTACATTTGGTATCAGAGCTCAGGAGGAGGAGTTCTTGCCATTTTAGCTGCATTTCTTCTGATTTTCTGCACTTTCTTCACTTTTTCAAAAATTTTCACGGTAAAATAAGCTCAAAATCACACAGTGCACTCGGAATCATGAATTAACAAACCCTTGAAGTTTTCAGATCTAAAATCGACCTAGAAAGTTGATTTTTAGGGGGTTCGCTTTTACGGTTTCGCACAAAAAGTGACATCAGCATCTTGGTCTGCTCGAAAGTTCAAATTGGGTTCGCTCTTTGTGACAGTTTTGAGTGTGGTCCGCTCCAACGACATCAGATTGGTCCGCTCATTAGTCAACTCATCAGGACCGCTCGTATCGACAAAATCAGGTCCGCTTGTTTGACGGTTCGCTCGAACGGTTTGTCTAGTTGGTCCGCTTATCTGGCCAAGTCAACTGGTCCGCTTATTGATCAGGTTTACTGTTAAAATCGTGGTTCGCGTTTAAGACACTGTATTGGTTCGCTTTTGGGAACAGTTATAGTATCGCTTTTGTATCAGTCTCGCTTTTGTGAACAGGGTGTTAAAATTTGATAGTTGTGAACGATGGATACTGAATTTTATAATGCTTTTGCTACCCCGGCCTCGATTACTCAGAGTGCTTTGATTGAAAACGAAACCGGAACGTCTCAGAAACCACCAAAACTCATGGATATTGACGATTACAACGTGTGGTCTGAACGTTTTGGAAATTGGGTCGAGGCGTATCATCTTGATGTGTGGGAACACGCCGAGGAACCATATGTTAAACCCACAAAGAACGATGTTGTGAATGGTACTCCGCTAACACTTAGAGAGATGAGTACTGCAGATAAAAAGAAATATCGAGATGAGAAATTGATGGTGAGTTTACTTCAGCAAGCGATAAAGAAGATATTTTGATATTGCTTCAACATGATGGAACTGCATATTCGATCTGGACAGAGTTGGAAGCAAAGTTTACGGGAAGTGATGATATGTTAAAGAACAAAATGTCTCTCATGAAGAAATAATTTGATTTGTTTCGGGGATTGAAAAATGAAAACACCAAGCAAATTATTGATAGATATTGTAACTTGGTGAGAAATATGACAAAGTTAGGTATTAAGAAAGATACTGATGAGTTAATTGAAAAACTTGCAGATGCGCTTCCATATGAAACATGGGGAACATTTTTGATGATGCTGAGGTCCAACAAAGCAGAATATAAAAAGATGACACAAGGAGACTTCATAAAGCATCTGGAAGCTCAAGAGATGGAGCAGAGGAAGATTGCTAGGATGAAGAACTACGATGGAGAACAGGATATCAGTCTGTACTACAAGCATGGTGTTACTGATTCAACAAAGTTTTCTCCTAAGATCGAAACTGCTTACAGTGTTAAAGATTCTCCTGAGAAGAAGGCATCTCAAGGATCAAGCAACAGCACAAGATTTTCATCTTTCGATCCTAATATCTCTGTAACAAAGAATGGTGGAAAACTTCAGTGTAACATTGTGTTAAGCCTTGAAAATGATCAAGACTACACTGAAGAAATTGCAAAAAATCAAGTGTCTTTGTTAGGGATGATTTTAGAGTCTTATAGTTGTTTTGTTGCAGGAAAGATCGGAAATCCAATGCTCACGAAAGAGGATTACGATCAAATTGATTCTGAGGAAATGGAATTGATGGATATAAAATGGTGTATGGCGAGTGTGATGAGACGTGCTGAAAAGTTTAAACAAATTACAGGCCGTGATGATTTTCGTGATGCAAACATTTCAGCTTTGGGTTTTGATAAATCTAAAGTTACGTGTTTTCCGTTGCAGGGAGAAAGGGCATTTCAAGAGGGAGTGCAAAAACCGTGAAGCTACCGGAGCCCAGAATCCTTTCGGAAACAACGACTATCACAAGAAGGCTATCTATCATCAAATCACACCACCAGCACAACAACAGACACAAACAGTTCATGGGAGAGATGTGGTTGATAAAAGAGCATGTGTTGTTAGTCAGGGAAAATATGATAATTTTACCTGGGAAAAGTATCTTCTGAAAGACAGCAAAGTGTGTTTGGCTGAGCAAGATGATGAGAAGTTGGCTGAAGGTTTTACTTGGGATGATTTTTGTCCAGATCAAGATCTCATGGCCAAAGAGATGTCCAAAAACATTTCTCATGCTTTCTTTGCTAATGCTTATGATTTGAAATGTGCAGAAAGGTGCAGAAAAGTCATGGAAGCTGCTGAAGAAAAACGAAGAAGGAACAGAGAAGAGGCAGAAGAGGAAGAGAGATTGAAGGAAGAAGCTAAAGCTGAAAAAATAAGAAGAGCTGAATTTTTACAATCAAGCAGGACAGTGAAAGAGGTTCCTGAGTTTGAGGTTAAAGTGGATGCTGAACCAGTCATGGTCCAAGAAAAGTGCATGAACCGTGATTCGCTGATTAAGCAGAACAATGAGCTGTTGCACAATATTCACAAGTTGAAAGAATCGTATGATACTATGAACAGAGAAATCAACAAATATACAGATTCTGATGGTGAACAAGCTGAAGCTATGAATACTTTGAAGATAGCTTATCTGAGACAGCTTGATACGACGAACTATAACATAAAGAAATGTGCAGATCTCGAGCTGGAATTGGCAACACAAAAGATAGAAACTGAGAAAGTCAAGAAATTATTAGATAGTTACTCATGTTCTACTTTTGTGGTTGACAGGATTTATCCGGTGGTGAAAGATTTAAAGACGTTCAAAGAAGAGGAGACATCGGATGAAGAAAAATGTGTGACAAATGTTGAAGAAAAGTTGAAAGCTTCTGGTAAGAAACCGAGTGTATCCTACAATAGATGTCCGCCCCTGGTCGAAAATGGATATTCACCTCGAAATCCAAATTCAGAAAGGGTCAATAAAGCGATCAATTTGAAATGGGAGTCTGGGTCGTCGGATAATTTACCAGAAAGTATTGATGTCACATATACGTCATCAGATACTGATCATGAGTCAAAGTTGATAAAAAGTATGGTCGATCAGGTGTTAGACACAGATGACAATGAGGAATCAAAACCGAAGTTAAAACCCGAGTCAAAGTCTGGGTCCAGTGCGTCAAAGCCAACAAATAAAAAGGACAAATGGGTTTATGATAAAGAATTTTTACTTTCGAAGTCTAATTTGAATGATGAATCGGTCAAAGTGGCATATACTTTGAAAGGTTCTGACAAATTATATTCTGACGAGAGTTTTCCAATAAGAAGTGTCAGACTTGAAATGATTCAAAAGGTTTTCAAAATAATAGAAATTCATATTTCTGAAATAAAAGATTTAAATCTTACTGGAAAACCCAAACAGTACACTTCAAGAGATCAACAGAGAATCAACAAGAAAATGGGTTACAATTGTGGTTATAGTTTTCGACAGAAACCAAACCATAATCGTAATTTCAAAAAGAAAGGTCTTGGTTTTGTTCCACAGAAAAACTATAAAAATGAAAAAGTTTATAAACCAAAAACAATGTTTGTTGCAGGAAAAACAACAGAAGCTGAAAAAGAAAAATCTTTCAGGAATCAGACGAATCAAGAATTCCTTGCTAAGAAGCAAGAGGACATGAAGAAGAAGGAAGATCCAAAGAAGGTTGAAAAGAGATCGTGTTTTCAGTGTAAAGATGTGGGTCATGTTGCAAAAGATTGTCCAAATACATTTCGACCAAAACAAGAAGTCTCAAGAAAAATGAAAGAAAAAATTGTTGAAAAAACTGAACTGTCAACCCAGAAGTTCACAGGTTTTGAGAATTCAACTTATGAAAAAGGAGAATGTTCAAAGAGTGCTTCCAAAAGAATAGACAATGCTACAAATCAGAAATGGGTTGTAAAAGGTTCAGGTAAAAAGTCTGGTAATGATTCTGATTCCATAAAATCAGAGGAGCCACATGTTGAGAAAGAGATTGTAAGAAAAATTCCGAAAGTGGACGATGTGAATTTTCCGCCACTGAATGCTAAAAATTACAAATCTAAAATTGGAAAAGTTGAAATTTCAAATCAATTTTATTCTGACAAGAAGAAAACTGATGTTGAAAAAACTTTCAACGGAAATGTAAAACGCATCTTTGGAAAAATGGTCAGTGGTAAGGCCCAAAGCATTAAGGATTTTTATGCTTCCAAAGGATGGGTTTACAAGTCGGTTGAAAGGAACGATGAAAACAATGAAGTTACACCCAAGGAAGGTCAGGCTTGGGTGGATATATTTTTTCAAGAATAAAATCCTGACTTGCCAGAGATCTCAAGATGGTATCGTGGATCATGAATCGGCATCTTTCTAAATTTGTTTTTTTGTAGTTTTGCAGGACTTGCCGGAACTCCCAGGTTTGTAAGCGAGGAGTAGGAATCGGCACCTTGAGAATTCAACCAAAAGATGGTAATTGGTTGAAAAACAGGTTTGAATAGCTTAATTGCTAAACCTACATGTGATTAAATCAGGGTCATTAAATTGAACTTGAGATTAACTATCATTCATAAGATTGGTGAAACAATGTGATGATTTGAACCCCAATTTTACAAGTGGTAAAAATAACCAAACTCATTTTCCGGAAAAACCATTCTGATTAAAACAAACTTGAGTGTTTTGAAATCATTATGGGAAAATAGTTTTGTTGTGAGGGGGAGTTCTGATTGTTTAAGCCAAACGGATGGAGAATTGAGGTGTTTCGATATCAGTTGTCATATTTTGTACAGTTTGAATTCAATTTTCATTAGATGTATTTGAATTTTAGGGGGAGTAAAATTTTTAGAAAATCCAAAAACATCAAAAAATTTGAAAAAGCCAAAAACATGATAAAATTGAAAAATGAGTTTTTTTGTTGCATAAAAGAGGAAATGATAGTACATCAGTGAACTATCACAGCATGCTAAAGATTTGTAAAGTCAAAATGTGATAAGCAATCTTACTGCGGGTGTGTCAGTAGATTTTCGCACATTTAGTAAATTGAAACGCGATATAAACCTAAATCAAACTTACTTAATTCGTGGGTAACTATTCTTGAATATATGGGTAACCCCCGAAATCTTGCTTGAAAGGTCCCGTATTCTGAGATACTAGGTCTTTATGCTCAGTGATATCTGGGATATTATTCCGGGACTTCTGCTGTATGGAAATACTGACCTAGTCCTCGAATAATACTTTCTGCAAAAAGCTTTGTAATACAAGCTCGCCCTCAGCAATCTGATTAAACAATAAAATTGATAATCTTTGCTGTTGTAATAAAAGATCCTCTAAAGGGGACCCACCAAAAGTCGAGCCGTCATCTCTCTGCTGAACGGAAGTTCTGACCTGAGCTCTCACGGTTTCGCATCTACCCCTTTACAGATATCATTTGTGGTATACTCACCTGTAAGACTGAATATTTGGGATCTGGATACAGGAGTATATTCAAGTGGAGTGATACACAATTAAGTTTTAGTTTCTAAAACATTAATATCGTATCTCGAATCAATTGAAGTCTGTATGAAAATTTAAGTGGACAAACATACTGACAATCTAGGTAAATTGTTTAGAACATAACATGAAATCAAGCTTAACGGTGTTTGTGATATGTTTCATAACTGATATGATCCTCTTGCACAAACTCACAAAAATATTGTCTGTAAATATTTCATTTCTGCATTTACTTTCTTTCAGAAAATTCAAAAAGATTTTTGGTGTGTTTTAGCATAAATTTTGAAAAGTCAAAAAGATTTTCGACAACTGGTGTGAGATGCTGATTTTCGAAATTCAAAGTGCTAAACTTGAAGAACTGGTTTGGGGAGTGTTTGTGTGTAGATGGTAAAGTTGTCTTGATAAGAACCAGTAATAAATTCTTGAATGTAAAATCATTATTGTTTTGGTTCAACATAGTTTCTAAATTGTCGAAAAGTTTTAATCTTTGTAGAAACTTATGGTTCGGTAGAGATTGTGCAGGTCTTGAACCAGATGACGATTCTGTGTTGAAGTGCCAGATTACGATCTTGAACCTGATGAAGTTGTGAATTCCAGACTACGATCCCAGCTTTGTGAGAGGGGGAGTCTGAAGATACCGTATCAACATTCAAGAGAGAAAAGTTTGTTGATAATGAAAATAGAAAACGAGGATTCTTGAAGCGACAGATATTTCAGAGGCAGTTTGATGACTGATGAAGATTGTAGATTGACATGTGCGAAGACTCTATGAAGACTCCGTCAACATCCGAGGGGGAGTCCGTTGGTGCACTTACGTCTGTCGACTACGTCTTACATCGAGTCTTAAAGATAAAGCGATCGGACATGGCACGGAAACCTAGAAATACATGTTTGTATAAGGTTCGCTTATCAGTCACTAGGTTAGGTCCGCTTTTGTGTCATGTTTAGGTCTAGGTCCGCTCATATGTCAGGATTAGGTCCGCTTATTTGGTTCTGAATGTGGTCCGCTTTTCTGTCACGATGTAGGTCCGCTTATACGTACATGTACGTATAAGCGAACCAGCTTGTCTATAAATAGGTCCATAGGAGCGAACCATAAACACATAGTTGAAGGTGTTTGTTCCGGTATGCTGCCGAAGTGCTGTCAAATCTTGTAATCGCGTTCAATATCAATAAAACAACAAGTTTAAAGTGAATACAGCTTCAATAGCACCGAATTATTAGTTTCCGCCTCTTAATTCGGATACGAACTTCTCTGAACGACTCAAACAGGGCCAAGATCGATCCTACAACCATTGACTTCCCTCACGCAGAAGGATAAGAAGTTTGATTGGGGAATCAAACAAGAAGAAGCGTTTCAGTTGTTGAAGGACAAGCTCTGTAATGCGCCAATTTTATCGCTACCAGAAGGAACTGATGATTTCATGGTATTTTGTGACGCCTCGCATCAAGGTTTGGGTTGTGTGTTAATGCAGCGCCTGAAAGTTATAGCTTACGCGTTACGCCAGTTGAAGGTCCATGAAATGAATTATACCACGCATGATTTGGAGCTAGGCGCAGTGGTATCTGCGTTGAAAATTTGGAGACATTATTTATATGGTACGAACTGTACAATCTTCACGGATCATAAGAGCCTGCAACACATATTCGACCAGAAGGAGTTAAACATGAGACAAAGACGCTGGGTCGAATTATTGAACGATTACGACTGCGAGATCAAGTATCATCCAGGGAATGCGAATGTGGTCGCCGATGCCCTAAGTCGAAAGGAAAGAATCAAGCCCATAAGGGTTAGAGCTCTAGAGATGATTATTTAGACATATCTTTCCCTGCGCATTCGTGCCGCGCAGAAAGAAGCGCTTAAAGAAAGGAACATCGAAGAGGAATATCTCCGTGGAATGGAGAAGCAATTAGTGCTAAATGAGGAAGGAACTTTATGCGTCATGAGACGAATTTGGGTTCCTCTATTTGGTGGTTTGAGAAAGGTTATTTTTGATGAAGCCCACAAGTCACGGTACTCTATCCATCCAGGAGCAGATAAGATGTACCAAGATCTTAAGAATTATTATTGGTGGCCTAGAATGAAAGGGCGATGTAGCAGTTTATGTTAGCAAGTGTTTAACATGCGCCAATGGATTTCATAACAAAGTTGCCAAGAACGCCAAAAGGTCATGATACTATTTGGGTAATAGTAGACCAGTTAACGAAATCTGCACATTTCTTGCCCATCAGAGAGAAAGATAACACGAGCAAGTTGGCCGAGATATACATGAGAGAGATCGTTGCACGCCATGGAGTGCCTCTCTCGATCATCTCTGATAGAGACGGAAGGTTTGTGTCAAGGATTTGGCAGTCCTTCCAAGAAGCATTCGGATCTCAGTTGAATCCGAGTACAACTTTTCACCCATAAGCAGATGGACAGAGCGAACGGACGATTCAGACATTAGAAGATATGCTGCGAGCTTGCGTTATGGATTTAGGTGGAACTTGGGATACTCACCTACCATTGGTCGAATTTTCATACAATAACAGCTATCACGCAAGTATTCAAGCCGCACCGTTCGAAGCTCTATACGGACACAAATGTCGATCACTGATTTGTTGGTCTAACGTAGGTGATAGACAGCTAGTTAGTCCAGAAGTGGTCCAGGAAACCACAGATAAGATTGCACAGATCCGAGAACGCATCAAGGCGGCTCGCGATCGACAAAAGTGTTATGCCGACAGAAGAAGGAAACCTCTGGAGTTTGAGGTAGGAGACATGGTATTATTGAAGGTATCACCCTGGAAGGGTGTGGCACGCTTCGGAAAGCGTGGAAAGTTAAATCCGTGCTATATTGGTCCATTCAAGATTCTAGAGAGAATTAGTTTAGTAGCATACAAGTTGGACTTACCTGTCGAGCTTAATGGTGTTCAGGATACATTCCATGTGTCAAACTTGAAGAAGAGTCCGACACAAGAAACCGTTGTCATTATCGCAGATGAGATTCATATCGACGAGACGCTCCACTTTGTGGAAGAACCCGTTGAGGTTACGGATTGGAAGATAAACAAGACGCGCAGGAGTAGTGTCAAGCTTGTCAAAGTTCGTCGGAATGCCAGACATGGTCCAGAATACACCTGGGAACGTGAGGATCGAATGAAAGAAAAGTACCCCCATTTATTTCCTAAGACCCCTGCAACTAGAAGCAGAGCTTAAAATTTCGGGACGAAATTTTCTTAATGGGGGGAGAATGTGACAACCCTCACAAATCCAGGTATCTGTACAAATTAATTAATATTTAATTAGTGCTTAATTACTGTGCTTAATTACAATTATGACTAAACTGCTTTCTGTTTTCTGATACATACATATTCATGCATCATACTTTATTACTGTCACTTCATTTATTACACACAAAACATTAGTGACAAACTTGATGCACAAAAGCACAGTTAGCACAGTGAGCGGATAACCCAGTAAACATGCTGACATTGCCAGCACTAGACAGACATTGTTTCTGAGGCCAGTATGAGCCGGGAATAGATTACTACTCTAATAGGGAGTGTAGGGAGGTGAGGATCATAAAAATGCGTCACTAGGTGATAGTTATAGTGATCGGAAGTGCCTAAAACATACTTTACTTGCAAAATTCTGCACTACATACAAAAAATTCAGCTCTTAACATAACTAGTAAAGTGCAAAAATTTGGTAAAATAGTCCTAGACACTTTCCAAACTGTCGGGAATTTAATGTGTCATTAAAAATAATATAAACGACACTTCATAGCTTTACTTAGCACTTTAACGGACCAATATCCAACCGAACAACCGGACTTTACCCGGAACATAAAAATATTGCCAAAGACATTGTTTCTACTTTTCTGAGCCAGTTAGGGTCCCCGAACACCCTAACACCCCTTATATTAATAACCACACTTAACATACTAACTAAATACTTACAATCCAACTAGTTAGTAACCAAGTATCATCACCACCCAACCCTTACCCCCCCTCATTGCGACGGTCCCCAAGGGTGGGACACACCCTTGTGATTTCTTGATTATTTTATTACTATTGTTGGATATCTAAAGAACACAATACATGTTGGACATTAGTGAATTAGGATTATAAATAAGTTCATGGGATAATCACCTTCTTTCATTAAACACAACACCAACCAACTCTTTCTCTCCTTCCCTCCTACACCTCACGGCCGCCACCCATCACCACCCTATCACCACCATCAAGCTTGGTTCTAGCCATTTCTTATACATACATAGAAGCAAGGAGTCCCACAAACAAGCCCGGTGCTTTCGAAAGTTCAAGAACCGCTCTAGATTTCTTTTATCCACCACATTTACATCTTGTTTCTTCCCTAGCCTTGTGCTAGTAGTAAGTGTCTCTAATCATCATCTTGATCTTGTTTATGGTGGTTAATAGTTGATTTAATGGTTAAAAATTAAGAACACTAAAGGACTTCCATTAAAGTCTTGAACATAAGATGAATAAAATGGATAAAGAAAAAATATGAGGGTAAAACATGTGAATCTTGCATAGTTGTGAATATTTGATGTTGTTTGTTACTAAAAGTGGGATGGATCATCATCTAGACATACTAGATCATGTTCAAGAACATGAACTAGTAGTATGTTAGTGTTAGAAATGTGAAAGATGATGAAACCATCCACCATGAACTTGAAGCTTGAATAAACATAATTTTTCTTGTAAGATGAAGTTGTAAACTTGTGGATCTAAAGATCTACAAGTGGTTTTTCGGAAGAACCAAGCGGAAAATACTAGTTTTGTTAAAACCCGGATATTTTATGAACAAGAAGCATTTATAGTAACTAAACAAGTGTGTAAACACTTCTGTAACAATCAAATTTCATAAAGAAATATTTTCGTAAATCTTGACTAGAAGTTGTGAAACTTCAAGTTCTTTAAAAATAAAGTTTTCAAGAATTTAAACTTATTTTTAGAGATAACAAAACCTACTAAATGTGTTAGTGATTTACTACATATTTTTACAAAACTCTCAAGTTCATGAGTTATGGTTTAGTCTTATTTTTGTCTTGATTGATGAATAAATATTGTATATTATTGATTGGTAAATTGTTTGGTTGATTGATTTTACAAAAAGAAAATGATATGCTAAAAGCATGAACACCTCCAGTTACAGAGGAAACTCTGGCGAAATTTTTCCAGAAATATCGCACTTAGAAATATTTTTCTAACAAATATTTACAAATGTAATTTTTAACTTGTTTTCAAAATATAAACTTCGCCATGATTTTTATTACAAAATACCAAGTACCAGAGGTGGATTTTCGTAATTAAAACTTGTTAAATATATATATTTGGAATATATATTTTATAGTAAAACGCTTGTGTGATTATGCGATTATTTTGTGAACTAGATATATATTATTTTTAGGGTAAAAATAATATAACTTGAAATATCATGAAATTACGACCTCCAAAATAATATCAACGCTCTCACAAAATAAATATTTAAGTTATATAAGTATCGTAATACAAGGCAAACTTTAAAAATGTAACCTATGTATTTTTCGGAAAAATACTCTTATTAGAATATTTTTGGTGAAATATTATTTTGGGAAAAAATTATGAAATAAAATTAATATTTTTGGCAAAAATATATATATTTTGGGATTAGAACATTTTAGACAAAGTAATTAAAAATATATTTTTCAAGTGAGACTTAAAGATATATTTTCGGAATTATAAAACACACATGTATTAATACCCCCATCCTTGGGAAGAGATATATTTATAAAATAATTAAGAAGTGTAAATACGAATTAGTTGTCTAACTATTTCCCAACAACGTTAAACCTTAAGCCAAGGCACGACCGTCCGTCTAATAGGATTTGGTACGTGTAGGTCGTCACGCAACAGGTTGATTTGGGACCGACTATTTCGAGACGCACTTCTGTGAGTTCATGTCCCCCTTTTCTCTTTACTGTTTTCAGTTTTATACTTCGGGGGTGAAATACATGCGACAACTATTACAAACATTTATTACATGGTATGGTTAGCATAGGGAGGGTTTATACTACTACTAGATCATGTGAGGGGTGGGTACAACGCTCGAGGCCATTAATCCTCTTTGTTAGGACGAGGGACACAAGAGTGATAGATCTATTTGGGTGTAGCGAGCCCACCCCGTGAGGTCAGGGTGACCCATAGAGGTGACTGTGTCTTACAGCCGGAAGCCCGGTACAAATTTGCTAGGTTTGAGTTTCCCTGCACTTTCTCACACACACCAGTGGCTTTGCAACCCATTGGTGATCTCTTTTTCCTTATTGCTACATACCAGGGACTTTTCATACATACTTTAAAGGTTTACTCGTACTCACTTTTACATGAACTCGCTCAACTTTTTGTTGATTTTTCCAATTACATGTATTTTAGGAAATTAGGGATCTGGCAAGGTATGCTATGTCATCAAGCTGCGTAGGAGAAATGATGTCATCCAAGTTTAGGGATTGTGACTTTTGCCTGGACGAGTCATAAGTCTTAAACTGTGTTTATTTCATGTCTTATGGTTGTGTCGTATGAACAATATTTTTATTGCGTCGTGTTGTAACTTCGTTGCATGTGTCGACTTTTGAAAACAATGTTGTCATATTTTATTTTTAAAACTTGAATTAATGGATGATCATCATGGTTTTACTTTCATATAGCTTTGTTGTGATTAAGCTATGGTATTAAGAAGTCACACCAAATAAACCCACGCTTCCGCAAAGCCAGGGTGTGACATAACACTTCGCTGGGGTGAACAGTTACTCATTCTCAGAACTGATTCAGTCTTTTCTGCCCAATGAACAAATGCAACGGCGCCTCCTGTGCTGTCAAAGTTCAATGGCTTGCAGTTTAGGAACTGTTTATAAGTGCAGTCAGTTGGAGGGTTACTTCCAGAAGTGCCACCGCTGCTTTCAGAGTAGAGGGCTTCATGTCGTGCAATTTCCTGTGATATGCGTTCTTGAAGCTTGGCTTCTGTCCTTGGTAACGTACTGGTGTCTGTGTCACATCTGGGCGGCATTTTCTCCTGTCAAAAGGTATGGGGTAGGTTAGACAACATTCCATAATTGTCTGTGAGGTACATAGTACCATAAGCAAACATGTAATCACCCAATATGCATATATAACCCACAATGTATGAGTGAGAAAACAATTGCTGAGCCTTCATATAGGCTTGCCACTTGATTTATTGTTTGTAATGGGGAAACAAAACGAACTCGAGGTTATATCACCTCGGTCATACAAGGTTCATAATATGAAAGTAGTAGTGATTTTCCTTCTAGGTTAGTTTTCTTAGGTCTTTGGCCTCACAAGCCGTGTATACTTACCCTGAGATGGGGGTTGTTCATGTGACGTCATTGAATCCTTCCTGCGTGTTAGCCATCTTCACTTGCTTAACTATCGGCCTCCAATCGGCTTGTAGACGGGTAGAAGTGTCAGACACGAAGTAGGCAAAGACAGGTTTCCTACTCTTCTAAGGTAACTTTCTAGGTATTGTTTTATCATATGAAGGCGTGAACACCTAGAGATTATTTTTGGATGGGTGGTGATCATTAACCTGATCCGCGGAGTCTACCAGGATTTCCATGCAGTACAAGTCGTTATTACGTGGGCCCCCGTAATAATAAATTGTCTTGCACGGTCACCCCAACTTTCCCTCGTTCAAGTAGATGATCAACTAAAGAGGGGGACACTACTGTCCTTATACCTCTGACATGGAAAGGACCATTGCGGTGGTCCACGCGCTAACATTCGTTATCGTTACGTGCGAATAGGCACGATGATTAAACGGAATAGGAATAAGGAGAATTCCTAGTAGTTGGGGAGGGGGGGGGGGCTTTAAGATGAATACTTCATCTTCCTAGTCTGGACAAGAGCGTCTTCAATCTTGTTTCAAAAACCATAGGGACCTCGTCCTGCTGATAAGGTTGTTGTCCAAGGTTGTCGCCTCTGCCTCGCCGTCACTATCGTAGTCAGGCACCTTCACAATCAAGAGGGAAGAGCAGCCATCTCCTATGGAAACAAGCTCAAAATCTCGTTTGGTAATCACTCCAACCATGAGCTTTGCAATGAATGCGAGGCCGATAGCTTCATCGTGCGAGTAAGGACAATAATAGGATTCGGAGTCGAAGGTATCTTATTCACGTCAATAATTTTTTCATACACTTATTCGTATGTATATATCAATAAACAAGTATGTTACTTAGCATAAACAGGAAAATAAATGCATCATATCACATATAACTCTCGTTTATCCTTTAGGGGGTCATTTTGTCTTTGGCAAGTCTATCCCACATAGACTATGCCTTAATTGGCACCTTAGTTTGGGGTACTTTCCTCCCTACTAATGTCATTGCCTTGTCTTTTCTTTGAAAAATGTTTGACTCATGGATCTTGACGCTTACGTGAATGCAATGAAAACCTTTTTGTAAAATGTTTTTCGTGAGAGAGTCCTAGTGATTGTAGTCTAGACTCAAGAAGGAATCCTAGTTTTGAAGCTCTGATACCAAACTGTCATACCCTGACTTTTGCGGAAGCGTATGATGTGTGACTTGTTTAATACCATTGCATTCAATCATAATAAACAACTATATGATCAAAATGATGTTCATCCATTCATTAAGTTTAAAGTATTACAAACACCATTTATTTAAGTTTCAAACAGCACAACCTTCGACTAAGTTACAGATCAACAAAAGTGGATGACATCTAAACTTGGAATTTACTTATAGAGACAACACCCGCGCCTAAGATCCAACTTGTTACCTGAAATACATGTAATTTTGGAAAACATCAACAAAAGTTGAGCGAGTTCATGAGTTTGTGTGAGTATTGATATACTTGTAATCATTTGAGAGACTCCTTAGAAAACAGGTATGAAAAGCATTTATAAACATATCAAATTAATGTTTTACAAGGACATTAAAGCATGTGAGGACATAGGGAGCACTCGAAATGAGTAGGCTTATACCCTCGTCGATTTCCCACGACTATGTAGAATTCCCCTTCGACTATGTCAATTCACCTATGTCAATTCACCTCGACTGATGTCGATTCACCTCGACTGATGTCGATTCACCTCGACTGGGACACCGAAGCACTCAAGTGGTCACAAATACCATGAGTGGGGTTCGGCCGTATCCGTTAGATCTAACCTTCATTTCATAGTCAATTCAGACCGTTTAGACATTCGTAACATGTATTCCACCCCCGAGAGTTATAAAACCGAAAACAGTTAAAGAAAAGGGGGAGCATGAACTCACTGTTTTTGTTTATATTCTTCAATCCGACGTAACTCACGCTGCTACTAGTGTGCACGACTACCTACAACGTACTACGGTCTATTAGCCGAGCGGGTCATGCCTTGACTTTGTATTAATTAGTGTCTTTGAGTTACGTATTTCTTATACTCGTGTATTTTGCCATGTATTTGAGTCGTATTCCGGAGTGTATTTGTATGTACACAGATGCGTATTTCCATTGTGTTTATTAAGTATCCTTATACTTAATTTTGTATTAACTTCTCCAAAGTTCATGTATATTTTCAAAATACATATTTTAAGGATTACTACTTAGGAAAATTATTTATAATTTTTCCCTTGGCAAAAATATTTGTATTTTCATATAAGTTCCAAAAGTAATATATTTTCAAGTCTAACTTGATAAATATATATAAACCTATTTTTATCTAAAAATAATGTATTTCAAGTTTTCTCAAGAAAATATATATTTTTCCCAAAAATATATATCTTCTAAAAATTCCAAGAAAATATATTTTTACTTCCAAAAATAATATATTTTCTCCTTGTCAAAAATATGATATAAATTTGCAATAATTGTAAATATCATATTTTTGTTCCTTTGATGTCCAAAATATTATTTACCAAAATTACACTTATGAGTAAGTTTTCCAGAATATTTTGTAAGTTACATTTCTTGTTCAGTCTCGCCAATATTTTGTGTGTAACTTGTATATTTATTCCTTGGAATTTTGGTAATATTTTGGATTGTAATTTCTTGGGTATTTTGATGAGTTATATTATTTCAAGTCCTAAAATAATATAACTAGTACACATAATATACAAATAATCACACGAGTTGTGACATCTCTCTCTCTCTCTCTCTATATATATATATATATATATATATATGTATATATAATTAGTCACTTTTGTTTATCAAAAACCAACCTCCAATATTTGTAATTTTTGTAATAAAAATTATGGCAACTTTTATGTGAAAACCATTCTCAAGATTTACTTATAAACACTTGTTTTAAAAATACTTTTCTAAGTGTTTGATTTCAACAAAAATTTTGCCATAGTTTCCCCTTAAAAATGGAGGTTTCCATGCTTTCAAGCCATATCATTTTCTTTTAAAATCAACACAATCAATCATCAACAATCATGCAACGCTTACCATGTGCCAAAAATATGAAATTTACACTATGTCATGAACTTAAAACTTCTCAAAAATTTGCAGTAGCTTACTAGAGTATTTAGTAAGCTTAGTTACCCTTTAAAGTGTGGTTATTTATTTAAAAATATCATTCATGAAAGATTTAGATCTTCACAACTTGTAAAGTGATTTTCTAAAGTTATTTCTTCTTGAACTTTTCTTGTTAAATATATATTTCTACACTTGATTAACCACTAAAAATGTGGTTAATTTCTTTAAGAACCAAGTTTATGTATATCCTGTATTTTAACTTAGTTTCTTGAGAAATCTATCTTTGAAATCATCATTCTACAAGTCTTATAACATGTTTCATACTTCATCATACATAAAAACAACTTCATTTTTCAAGTTCATGTTTAACATAAAGGATGATCATTATGATTTTCACAAGATTCATCCTTATACTTGCTAGACCACGCATTTAATCATCATCTAGCAAGCTTCTTATGATGATCAACATCATAATCACAAGAAATCATCAAACAAGTTTCATACACACACCAAAACAACTTGATCTTCATGTTTTAGAGCTTTATGTTCAAGTTTATGCTTATGTTTCTTCATGATCTTTATGTTTAACAACTCATATAATCTTTTAACCAACATAATATGAAGTAAAGGGAGTCATGAGGGTCTTACTACTAGCACAAGGCTAGGGAAGAAATCAAGTGGATGAAGATGATAAACAAAGTGGATAAAAGCTTCTTGATGAGGTCCTTCCAATTCCGATGCTTGAAACCTTCTTAGAAAGGCTTAAGACACCTTAGAATCACCTTTAAATACTTGAGAATGGCTTGAAAATGGATGTGTGAGTGTGGGTGTTTGGAGCCGAGAATGAGGAGAAGAAGAAGAAGGTGTATGAGTGGTGAAGATGGTGGAATGACTAGGGAGTTATGTCTTGTGGGTTTAAATAAAATACTTCCAACATTTGAAGATCCTTTGGTTATTATGTTCCATAAGTACACAACAAATCCAATTTAATATTCAAAAGAAATCCACCAAGTGGGGCCCTCATGTAACCGGCACTAATGTGGGGAGGGGGGGTATTAGTTGAATTTCAATGGTTAGTTACTTGGTTAAGTTGAAATGTAAGGGTAATAGTTAGTGTTTTAGTGTTTAGTGATTTTAAGATGTAATATGGTGTTTAGGGTTCATAAGTAGCTTCATAACACTAAAACAATGCTTCTAGTGGAATCTTGGTGTTTTGGGTAGTGTCCGGTTGTTCGTTTCATTACTGTCCGTTAAAGTGCTAAATTGCGCAATTTAGTGTGCTTTATGTAGTTTTTTTATGACAGTTTCGGTTCCCGACAGTTAGGAGAGTATTATGGACCATTAAACCACTTTTCTGCATTATAATGAGATGTTAAATTGCTGAATTTATTTATTTTCTGCGAATTTTGCAGTTTTAGTGTTTTTCTGGCACTTATGTCATCACTAGGAAGGCAGTTTTATAACCCCTACTTTCCTACACACTATCCTAGTGTATCACTTGGTTCTAGGGCTCATTCTGTGTCTTAACATCATGTCTGTCTAAGTACTGAACTCCCGTCAGTGCTTTTAGTTTGTCTGATAGCAGTGCCAGCTCTGTTTTGAGCATTAATAGAATTATATTGTGTTGCATGTAGTAATGATAAAAGTCTTGCAACATGAAATGCCATTGTGTGTATATAACAGTAATCAGAATTTCATTCGTCTTGTAATCTAGATCATGCACAGTTATTAAAGCACATATTACTTTCTAATTATCGTACGAAATGTATGGAAAAGTGCCAGTTGTCACAGTACAAACAAAAAGTTTGAAGCTCGACTTTAGTCGTGTACCATATTGGTATTTTCTGTAGCTTAAATTCATATCTTTCGATAATTATTCAGCTTTTGAGGGTTTACACATTTTACGTTTTTTTAATAAAGTATTATAGAAGTTCTAGGTTAACACTACTGTGTAGACAAAAAGAACTTGTATAATACCCTAGATGTTAAACTAATATAAAGATCTAGTATCTCAGTATCTCGTCAATTATATCAAATGAAATTATGGTACCAAAACCATATGCCCGTGAGATGTGACACACATTTAGTTAATAATAGTTTGTTATGTTTGTATCACTTATGTAAACCTTTGCGAGCCTACTAATACATCGATAGTGAAACTGCTTTCGACATATAATCTTTACAAATCTTAGCATGCACTGATAGTCCACTGATGTACTGCCATTTCCTCTATTTTGCAACGAAAAACTCATTTTAACATTTTTCAATGTTTTTGGAATTAAGAAATTTTCAATGTTTTTTTTTTCTAAACATATTCTCCCCCTAAAAATAAAAACATATTTTTGGATTTTTGTGAAAAAATGCAAGAAAAATTAAAAATCAAATAAAATGACTCCCTATGTGGTTTACTCATTTTTAGCTTCAAAAATATCGGTATCACTCTTTTTACCCCCGATTCCAGTTCTTTTACACCATGGATTTTAAGCAAATAATCAAATTGTGATTTGTCAAATGCTTTGATAAAAAGATCACCTTTTTGCTTATTAGTGTGAATTTTGACTACGTTTATCAACTTCTTCTCGTAGTAATCACAGATGAAGTGATAACATATTTCAATATGTTGCGTTTTAGAGTGGTTTACCAGATTTTTAGTGATTGAAATAGCTGCTTCGTTATATACATATATGGGAGTAGTAATAAACTGAAAACCGTAATCTCTCATTGTTGTTGGATCCTGAGCACCTAAGAACAGCAACTTGATGCTACAATGTACTCCGCTTCACATGCTGAGAGAGAAACAGTTGTTTGTTTCTTATACTACCACATGACTAACTAACTTCCAAAGAATTGGTTGCCTGCAGTTGTAGATTTTACGCTCAACTTGCAGCTTCCATAATATGAATCCGATAATGTTATTAAAACGAACTCACCACCCTTAGGATACCAAAGGCCCATGCCCGGACATCCTTTCAGATATCTAATAATCCTTTTAACGGCTGTCAAATGTGAAACTAATGGATTGGATTGGTATCTGGCACATAAGCATGTTGGATACATAATATTTGGTCTTGATATTGTTAAGTACACGAGCGAGCCAATCATTAAGCGATAAAGCGTAGGATCCACCGCAGGACTTGAACTGTATGGGCCGATACTATGGTGTTGCTGAAGAGATACTATGGTGTTGCTGAAGAGGGGTGTTGGCCACTGTATAATCCATCATCTTGAATTTGTTCAAAATATCATTGACGTATTTCGTTTGATGGATAAAGATACCATTTGGTAACTCATCCACTTATAGCCCTAAGAAAAACTTCATCTCCCCCAATGAAGTCATCTCAAACTTACTGCGCATCACCGACTTAAATTCTTTACAAACTGTGTCATCGGTTGACCCAAAAATTATATCATCCACATATATTTGTATGATAGGAATATGCCCTTTCGTTTCTCTTGTGAAGAATATGCAATCCACAGTTCCTCTGATGAAGTTGTTATCAATAAGATGTTATGACAACATTTCATACCACGCTTTTGGTGCTTGGTGTAAACCGTACAACGCCTTATCAAGCAGGTATACTTTATCCATATTGTCACACCCCGACCACGTAGAACATACAAAACGTGGCGGAAACGTCGGGGAGTGTTGTAACAGAATCAATTGTTTCAAATCCATGGCAAATGAAGTTTCGTTTTATTAATCAAATATGAAAGTATACATTGTTTAAACAAGAACCAAAGAGTACATAACATAAATTAACTAGTTATGCATCATTTCCTGAAAACACATGTGAAAATAGGTACGTCCGCATAAAAATGCCTGTGAGATACATTGGTTTTGTGAAAACGGAATTCATGTCCTATGTTTGAGAAAATGTTTAGTCATGAACCTTGTAATTTGCTTTGTCTTTGTAAATCATTTGAAAAACGATAAAATCAGATGTATGTATAAATAAGAAAACACTGTATGGTTGAACGGATAACCATGTAAAATGTGCTTGTATAAGATAAGTCGTTTGTAAAAAAATGTCTCGTGAAAAGTGTGTTATTTGTATAAAATGTCATATGTGTCTAAACTGAAATGACTTGGATAACGCTACGATATGTAATACTATACAAGCATTTATATATAGGAAGTACCAGCGGCGTATCCACCATGTTTGTATCATATTACATACGCCACGTTACACCAACCATTTACCCAAACCAAACACCATGTAAATTGTTCATGTATAAACCAAATGTCAAGCGTTATTGTGTAAACCATGTCGAAATGTCTATGTTCAATGTAAACCACCAAGTATGTGTATCAATGTCAAAATGTTTATGTTTAATGTAAATCATGTAATGTGTATCCCAAAATGTATCATGTACGGTAAGCGAAATGTATCAACTTAAACCATATGTAAAATGCACAAAACAAGTCGTTGAAGTAAAACGTGGTTTAAATCAACGTTATGTTCTGTGGAAAAATGCATGCTCTATTGATATTAACATTTATGCGGTATTGTGAAATATGCATACATCCAAGCCTTGAGACTGTGGCGATAAACCCTTAAACAAATTAAAGGTTTATCTAAGTTATGTATATCGAATTCGGTCACTCCTTACAATCCTATCAAACCCAGGATTTCAGGAACGGGAGTTGTCAATTCCTATGGTACCACTACCTACTAACGAACGGTGTGATCAATGTTAATGAATGCATTGTCCCATGTTAAACAAACCAAATGTCATAACAAAATGAAGGCATGTGATGTAAACAATTGTACTAAGTAATGCTAAGTAAACATACGAAGCAGAAATGTTCATGTAAATCAATGTGCCCATATGCTGAGTAAACATATGCAGCAGAAATGTTCATGTAAATCAATGTGTCCATATGCTGAGTAAATATATGCAACAGAAATGTTCATGTAAATCAATGTGTCCATATGCTGAGTAAACATATGTAACAGGAATGTAATGTAAATCAATGTACTAAGTACGCACACAATGGGCATACATAGCATGAAATGTAATGAAATCGTGTATTATAATGTACTAACAACATAGCAGGCATATGATGTGAAAACATGGAAAGCATGAATGTAACAGATAGGCACATGTGTTTCACCCCAAAACAGTTTAGAAAACAGTAAAAGAGGGGTTCAATGTACTCACCTGAGATTGCTTTGAGTTCTTGTATAATAACAAAACAATGTTAGATCACGGAATATCAAACGGCACCTAATAGGTAGCTATGTTAATATACCGGACCTAATTCAGAAGGATCGGATAGTATGCGGGTTCGTAAACCAAACGAGTATGGAGACTCGTGTAATGTGGTTTAACAAAGCCTACATACTAAAATGGAACCTAACCTATGTGCTTACGATCCATTACGACCCGTTTAGGTAGCTTATGCTACCTTAACGCGTCGTTCGCGTAGAACGCGTTTGGAACGCCTAACATCGTGACCACAAGGCATAACCTCGGAAGGTTATAGCTATGGTCACCTAATGCGTTTGGTCGGATCCTAATGATCGACCAAATGGGTCGGGTTCGAAAGTATAAGCGATGGTTTAGATCGCTTACCTTACGACCCTATATAAGCACTATACTAAAAGTGACGAGCTAAGCATGTTAGAACATGCTTAACTAAGTTTAGAAAACAGGTTTGGCATCAAAACAAAAGGCTTTGATGCTCACGAGTATTTTGGTTACAAAACACGCAAAAATGCGCATTTTGGCCGAAACTACGACTCGTCACTAAGGCTAGATAACGTGGTAATCAGTAGGTATAGTCACTACGGACCATAACCTTCGTGATCACGCTCACGTTATGAACTTCGTGTCGACCATAGGCTGGTCACACGGAAATTCAAACAAAACTTTGACTTTCGGACTCGAAAAGCGAATAAAAGAACGAAAGAATACTTACGGAGGGTCCCCGAATGCTAATCAAGATCAAAATGGCTCAGGTATGAAACAAAGGTTCCAACTTAGAGCTCTTGATCAGATTGTGTGGGTTTTTGCAAGAATGGGGGGGGGGTATTTATAGGAAAAGTAGAGCCGTTAGGATCATTTCTTGAATATCGTGCCACGATCTTAAGCGTATGTGACAACTCGAATTTCCAAGATTTCTATTTCGCATTTATTGCACGTTCTTGTATTGTTTAGTTGATTATTTGCACAATTAATTGCTATGGAATTATATACGTTTTGATACAATGAAGTGTATTGTGTGATTGTGCATGGTTATGTGTTAATTGCGATAAACTTGTCAAATATGTAAACTTATGTAAACTTGGTGGTGAAACTATGAAATTGTTATGAGATGGTGTACATGTGTAAAATATGATACTTAGGGAGGTAGAGGGTAATTAGTGAAATCCTAGAGATATTAACCCTAATCCCTTTTCACTAATCATTGGCACACAAAAACCAAAGCACGTACATTCATTTTCTCTGGCAATCATCATCACCAAGATATCCATCACTCTTGATTCCTCTCCTTCTCTAGAATCAATCCAAGGTAAGTTGTTAATGATTGATTGTTATCTTTGATTCTTGATTGTGTGTTTCAAGAAAACCCTAGTTCCTCATATACTATTCTTTGTTAATTGATTTTGATTTTCTGTGAAAGGATGTTGATGATTGTGTAATCGTGCTAGATGATTTGGATAATTGTTCTGTCAAACTATTGATGATTGATTGATTATGCATATTGAAAATCATGAAATTAGGGTTCAGTCGTAAGAACGTAACTGATGATCATAGAAAATGTAACTGCTTCAATTGCAAGGATCGAATGATTGAATTGATTGTCAGAGTTTGTATTGTTAAACTGTCTGAGTTTTGTAATGTTGTATGTCCGAGTTTTAATTACACAATGTTGTCTGAGTTTCTTAAAAGAATACCTCTATGCCCCGAGTTTCTAATACAAACATGCATGTCTGATCTTTTAATCATGTAATCAGGTCCGAACTCTTAAAGGATTGAGTGTGGTCCGAATTTTTATAACCTCAGGCATGTGTCCGAGTTTTTTTTAAAGGCATCATGAGTGTCCGAGTTTTACTTGTTTGTTAGCTGGTCCAAGGTATATAAGGGGGGGGGGGCATAGGTCCGAGTTTCTTGCCCTATTCCCCTTGTCCGACTTTAAACCCCCATAATCCTATGTCCGACCTTCATCATGTTATAAGGGGGTCCCAGTTTCAAGCATAGAAACCCTCACCACCCTAGTCCGACTTTTAATCAAAGGAACCCCCATGTCCGACTTTCAATCCCAAAACCCCTTGGTCCGAGTTTCACCCTCCCTTGCCCTTGTCCGAACTTTGTTGAATGTTAAGGAATAGAATCCGACTTTTTGTGATGTGCTAAAGTCCGACTTCTTTTGGACATGAAGCTTATATGGAACAGTAGTTATAATATTTGTGTAAATTTGCAAGCATGACATGGGATGACTATATGATGATATCTGTTATTATTAATGTTTAGTGATGATCAAGTATTATGACTTGGATTCTTACACATGGTACCCTTCACTGTTATGTATCGATATGGCATGCATGCATGCAAAGTGCGATAAGGAATTAGTATATGTAAACTCTTACCTGTTGATGACATCAATTATGAATTTATTTTGATACATACACTTAACTGTTAACCATGACTAAGGAGCATATATGTTAACTGTGGATATGGATAAGTGTATAGCTGTTATGTGATCGTTACCTTGCATGCACTCTATGAATTTAACTTATGAGAAAACGATGCAAACACGAACTGATTGTGTACGCACATATACTAGGCTTTGACTGAATTTATTGGAAACGAGTAATTAGCATACCGAGCAAACCAAGGTGAGTTCACACCCTTACTAAGGCATGGGATTCCCAAGGGCTTGGGAATGGGATTGAAGGAATAAGGTTGAATAGATTCGTACTGACACTAATACTAGACTACCATATCACTGTCCTCGGTTGTGCAGGACACATACTTATGCTATTCACTGTCCTCGGTTGTGCAGGACACATACTTACAATCTACGTAGACTTATACTTACTACTATCCTCGGTTGGGAAGGATACACACGTAAAACCTACGTGTACTTATACTTATTACTATCCTCGGTTGTGAAGGATACTCACGTAAAACCTACGTGTATTATACTTACTACTATCCTCGGTTGTGAAGGATACTTATGGTTACGAGTAGTCTAGTGGTTATACAACATGGGAAGCCCCCACCAATAGAACGTACTAACGGCCCAGTAGAGCCACCTGTTACAAACGAACGTACTATTACGCACTTACTTTCTGTGAACTCGCTCAACTAGTTGTTGATCCTCTGTTACATGCCTTGCAGGTCGTTAAATTCATGGAGCTTGCACAGGGAGAAGCTGGTCGTTGTGGGCTTGGATCGTGATTGTTTTCTTTAAACACTTATGACATTACATTATTAATTATGTTGGATTTACTTACATGCTTCCGCTACTTAAACAAATGTTGAGTTTTGAACATCAATCATGTCTTGTTGAATTACATTATCTATTTTTATTATTAAATGCTATGTTCGATATGGTTGATGGCTTGATCCTGGTTAGTCACGCTCCCAAGCGGTGATACTCCGCGTGTGGATTTTGGGGGTGTGACAGATTGGTATCAGAGCCATTGGTTATAGAGAACTTGGTTTTAATATGGGAAAACGTTTTTATTAAAACCAGACTATAACCAGAACAGTGCTCTCAACGATCCACAACGATGCTTCGCTCCACGTGCAAGACTCAACATCCTAGGTAATAAGGTTTATGTTTATTGCCTACATGCTAGAATTGCATAGAACTTTGCTCGTAGTATGCTTAGATTACATTGCTCACTACATGTTATTACTTGACCACACTTGTGTGCTTACACTCTTCTGTCATCGCACTACTCGCGAACCATTCTCACTTATTTTACCTTTACTATGAAGATCATGTCCGGAGTGTGAACATGACTCAAGCCTAGTTGGCGGCTCTCATTCAAGAACAAGTTGTTGCGGCACTTGCAGCTGCAAACGCAGGAGGTATACCCTACAGTAGTAACTCATTCTAGGATCTTTAGATCCTACGTTCCTAATCAACTCTTATGTTTAACCTCATTCTGTTCTTACACAATAGGTCAACACGTTCAGCAACCTGTGTGTACCTTCAAGAATTTCATGGATTGTCGCCCTAGCACGTTCAGTGGCACTGAAGGAGCGGTTGGACTCCTCCACTGGTTTGAAAAGCTCGAGTCTGTGTTCGAGATGTGTGAATGCCCTGAGGCTCGCAGGGTTAAGTATGCCACTGGTACTTTGGAAGGGATCGCGTTAACTTGGTGGAACGCGCAGGTGCAGATCCTAGGGTTGGCAGCTGCTAACGCCACCCCTTGGAATGATTTCAAGGAACTGATTAAACGCGAATACTGCACTCGGGAAGATATTCATAAGTTGGAAGACGAGCTGTATCATTTGAAAATGTCTGGGTCAGAAATCGAGGCTTATACCAAGAGGTCGAACGAGTTGGCTGTGCTGTGTCCAACCATGGTGGACCCTCCATACAAGCGTATTGAGTTGTATCTCAAGGGTTTGGCGCCAGAAATCCAGAGCCACGTAACATCGGCTAATCTTGACAACATTCAGGCTATTCAGCGCCTCGCTCACCGCATCACAGATCAGGCAGTGGATCAGAACAGACTGCCAAAGCGTATCAGTGCTACTGCTACCGCTACTGCTTCTACTACACTTGCTACTCCCTGTGAAAACAAGAGAAAATGGGATGGGGATTCTAGCAAGGGATCAGCTTCAGTGCAGTCACAAGTTCAGCAACGAAAGACAGACAGTTACCAGAGTCCCAGTCAGCACTCCTCAGGCAGCCACAGGCAGGGCGGGTATCGAGGGAACTTACCAAAGTGCAACAGACACCACAGTGGCCAATGTAACAAGGGTCGCTGTCAAAGATGCCTCAAGATGGGTCATGAGGCCAAAGATTGTAGAAGCGCTCGACCTGCGAACCAGAATCAGCAGCAGCCACCAGCACAGCAAAATCAGCAGCAGGGCAACAAAGGGTGTTTTCATTGCGGTGCAGAGGGTCACTTCAAAAGGCACTGTCCTCAGCTGAACAGGAACCAGAACAACAACAATCATAACAACAATCAGGGTAATGGCAACAACAACAACAATGGTGGGAACAACAACGGCAATGAAGCAAGGGGTCGTGTGTTTGTGTTGGGGCAGGGTGATGCCAGAAATGATCCCAACGTCGTTATGGGTAAGTTTCTTCTCGACGATATTTATGTTACTGTTTTATTTGACTCGGGTGCGGATACGAGTTATATGTCTTTGAAAATGAGTAAATTGTTAAAACGTGCACCCACACCCCTAAACACCAAACATGTCGTAGAACTAGCAAATGGTAAAAGCGTAGAAGCCATGCATGTAGTCAAGGGTTGTAACATCGTTCTAGCGGGTCAGACTTTCTCCATCGACCTTATTCCTATAGTTCTGGGTAGTTTCGACATCGTCATCGGCATGGATTGGTTATCCAAGCAACAGGCGGAGATCCTATGCAAGGAGAAGATCATTCGTATTCCTCGTACGGGAAAGGAACCTCTCGAAGTTCAAGGCGACAAGAGTGGTGCTGTGGTTGGCATCATCTCTTTCTTGAAGGCCCAGAAGTGTTTGCGAAAGGGTCATACTGCCATTTTGGCCCTTGCTACAGATGCATCGGCGAAAGAGAAAAGGATAGAGGATATTCCAGTTGTACGCGAATTTCCTCAAGTGTTTCCTGAAGATTTACCTGGTTTACCGCCTCATCGCCAGGTCGAGTTTCAAGTTGAGCTCGCTCCAGGAGCAGCACCTATAGCTCGCGCACCGTATCGTTTAGCTCCAACTGAATTGGAAGAACTTTCAAAGCAACTACAAGAGCTCTTGGATAAGGGCTTCATTCGTCCAAGCTCTTCGCCTTGGGGAGCTCCAGTACTATTCGTGAAAAAGAAGGATGGCACTTTCAGAATGTGCATAGACTACCGCGAACTTAACAAGGTCACAGTGAAGAACCGCTATCCTCTTCCTCGTATAGATGACTTATTCGACCAGTTGCAAGGGTCGAGTTACTACTCCAAGATTAATCTAAGGTCAGGTTACCATCAGCTGAGAGTCCGGGATGAGGACGTCTCCAAGACAGCATTCAGAACTCGCTACGGTCACTACGAGTTTCTAGTTATGCCATTCGAGCTTACGAACGCGCCTGCAGTTTTCATGTTTCTTATGAACAGGGTGTGCAAACCCTATCTTGACAAGTTCGTCATTGTCTTCATCGACGACATTCTGATCTACTCCAAGAGTCAGGAGGAACACGAGCAGCACTTACGTCTTATCTTGGAACTTCTTCGAAAAGAACAACTGTACGCAAAGTTTTCAAAATGCGACTTCTGGCTTCGTGAAGTCCACTTCTTAGGCCATGTAGTGAACAGGGATGGGATTCATGTTGATCCATCTAAAGTAGACTCGATCAGGAACTGGCCTGCACCGCGTACACAACGGAAATACGCCAATTCTTGGGTTTGGCGGGGTATTACAGACGATTTATCAAAGACTTTTCGAAGATCGCACAGCCGCTTACAATGTTAACACAGAAAGGTGTTACCTATCGTTGGGGTAATACACAAGAAACGGCTTTTCAGTACTTAAAGGATAGGCTTTGCAGCGCACCTATTCTCTCATTGCCAGAGGGCACGGATGATTTTGTAGTCTATTGTGACGCGTCGATACAGGGGCTTGGTTGTGTATTGATGCAGCGGGATAAAGTTATTGCCTACGCTTCTCGTCAACTCAAGGTTCATGAACGGAACTACACGACGCACGATTTAGAGCTGGGAGCTGTTGTTTTTGCACTTAAGATATGGCGACACTACCTGTACGGTACCAAGTGCACAATTTACACCGATCACAGGAGTCTCGAACATATCTTCAAGCAGAAGGAATTGAACATGCGTCAACGACGATGGGTAGAGTTACTTAATGATTACGAATGCGCCATCAAGTACCATCCAGGCAAGGCCAATGTTGTGGCTGACGCTCTCAGTCGGAAAGACACTCTACCTAGACGCGTACGAGCCTTGCAGCTCACTATCCAGTCCAGTCTTCCTACATAGATACGAACTGCTCAGATAGAAGCATTGAAACCCGAAAACATCAAAGCTGAAGCTTTACGCGGCTCAAGGCAACGAATGGAACAAAAGGAAGACGGTGCATACTATGTAACGGGGCGTATTTGGGTCCCACTTTTTGGCGGTTTACGCGAGCTGGTAATGGACGAAGCTCACAAGTCCCGCTACTCGGTACATCCAGGGTCGGATAAGATGTACCACGATCTCAAAACAACATATTGGTGGCCTAGCATGAAAGCCCACATCGCTACTTACGTCGGCAAATGTTTGACATGTGCAAAAGTCAAAGTGGAGTATCAGAAACCAGCGGGCCTACTTCAGCAGCCCAAGATACCGCAATGGAAATGGGAAGAAATTTCCATGGATTTTGTTACAGGCCTACCTAGATCCCAGCGTGGGAATGATACTATCTGGGTGATCGTAGATCGACTCACAAAGTCCGCTCATTTCCTGGCTATTAAGGAAACCGATAAGTTCTCTACCTTACCAGACGTCTACTTGAAAGAAGTTGTTTCGAGGAACGGAGTGCCAACCTCTATCATTTCGAATCGGGATGCACGATTCACGTCAGAGCTATGGCAAGCGATGCATAAATCTTTCGGCTCACGGTTAGACATGAGCACAGCGTATCACCCTCAGACGGATGGGCAGTCTGAGCGAACGATCCAAACTCTTGAAGACATGCTTCGGGCATGTGTTATTGATTTCGGCAACGGCTGGGAAAAGCATCTCCCTTTGGTGGAGTTTTCGTATAATAACAGTTATCACACCAGCATACAAGCCGCTCCATTCGAGGCATTGTACGGACGTAAATGCCGGTCACCTCTCTGTTGGGCAGAGGTGGGGGATAGTCAGATCACGGGTCCAGAGATTGTAGTGGACGCCACAGAAAAGATTTCTCAAATACGACAACGCATGGCGGCAGCACGCGACTGTCAGAAAGCATACGCGGATAAGCGTAGGAAACCGTTGGAATTTCAGGTCGGGGACCGGGTTTTACTAAAAGTCTCACCCTGGAAGGGTGTGGTTCGTTTTGGCAAACGGGGCAAATTAAATCCGCGGTATGTCGGACCGTTCGAGATCATTGAGAAAATAGGCAAAGTAGCCTACAAGCTAAACCTACCAGCTGAACTCGGTGCAGTTCACAATGTATTTCACGTGTCGAATCTGAAGAAGTGCCTGTCAGATGAGACCCTCATAGTTCCTTTTAAGGAACTCACTATCGACGAGCGGTTGCAGTTCGTCGAGGAACCTGTAGAAATCACGGACCGGGATGTTAAGGTCCTCAAAAGCAAGAGAATCCCTCTTGTTCGAGTTCGTTGGGACTCCCGACATGGCCCAGAGTATACCTGGGAACGCGAAGACCAAATGAAAGAAAAGTACCCCCAGTTATTCGGAACCAATACAACCACTACTGAGACTGAAGCTACTACTGCGGAATTTCGGGACGAAATTCCAAATCAACGGGGGGATGATGTGACACCCCAGGAAAACCAGTGAACAATACAGCTTACCTAGCTTCCTCAGTGAGTGCGTACCAAATTTCGGGACGAAATTTCTTTTAAGTTGGGGATAATGTGACAACTCGAATTTCCAAGATTTCTATTTCGCATTTATTGCACGTTCTTGTATTGTTTAGTTGATTATTTGCACAATTAATTGCTATGGAATTATATACGTTTTGATACAATGAAGTGTATTGTGTGATTGTGCATGGTTATGTGTTAATTGCGATAAACTTGTCAAATATGTAAACTTATGTAAACTTGGTGGTGAAACTATGAAATTGTTATGAGATGGTGTACATGTGTAAAATATGATACTTAGGGAGGTAGAGGGTAATTAGTGAAATCCTAGAGATATTAACCCTAATCCCTTTTCACTAATCATTGGCACACAAAAACCAAAGCACGTACATTCATTTTCTCTGGCAATCATCATCAACAAGATATCCATCACTCTTGATTCCTCTCCTTCTCTAGAATCAATCCAAGGTAAGTTGTTAATGATTGATTGTTATCTTTGATTCTTGATTGTGTGTTTCAAGAAAACCCTAGTTCCTCATATACTATTCTTTGTTAATTGATTTTGATTTACTGTGAAAGGATGTTGATGATTGTGTAATCGTGCTAGATGATTTGGATAATTGTTTTGTCAAACTATTGATGATTGATTGATTATGCATATTGAAAATCATGAAATTAGGGTTCAGTCGTAAGAACGTAACTGATGATCATAGAAAATGTAACTGCTTCAATTGCAAGGATCGAATGATTGAATTGATTGTCAGAGTTTGTATTGTTAAACTGTCTGAGTTTTGTAATGTTGTATGTCCGAGTTTTAATTACACAATGTTGTCTGAGTTTCTTAAAAGAATACCTCTATGCCCCGAGTTTCTAATACAAACATGCATGTCCGATCTTTTAATCATGTAATCAGGTCCGAACTCTTAAAGGATTGAGTGTGGTCCGAATTTTTATAACCTCAGGCATGTGTCCGAGTTTTTTTTTAAAGGCATCATGAATGTCCGAGTTTTACTTGTTTGTTAGCTGGTCCGAGGTATATAAGGGGGGGGGGCATAGGTCCGAGTTTCTTGCCCTATTCCCCTTGTCCGACTTTAAACCCCCACAATCCCATGTCCGACCTTCATCATGTTATAAGGGGGTCCGAGTTTCAAGCATAGAAACCCTCACCACCCTTGTCCGACTTTTAATCAAAGGAACCCCCATGTCCGACTTTCAATCCCAAACCCCCTTGGTCCGAGTTTCACCCTCCCTTGCCCTTGTCCGAACTTTGTTGAATGTTAAGGAATAGAATCCGACTTTTTGTGATGTGCTAAAGTCCGACTTCTTTTGGACATGAAGCTTATATGGAACAGTAGTTATAATATTTGTGTAAATTTGCAAGCATGACATGGGATGACTATATGATGATATCTGTTATTATTAATGTTTAGTGATGATCAAGTATTATGACTTGGATTCTTACACATGGTACCCTTCACTGTTATGTATCGATATGGCATGCATGCATGCAAAGTGCGATAAGGAATTAGTATATGTAAACTCTTACCTGTTGATGACATCAATTATGAATTTATTTTGATACATACACTTAACTGTTAACCATGACTAAGGAGCATATATGTTAACTGTGGATATGGATAAGTGTATAGCTGTTATGTGATCGTTACCTTGCATGCACTCTATGAATTTAACTTATGAGAAAACGATGCAAACACGAACTGATTGTGTACGCACATATACTAGGCTTTGACTGAATTTATTGGAAACGAGTAATTAGCATACCGAGCAAACCAAGGTGAGTTCACACCCTTACTAAGGCATGGGATTCCCAAGGGCTTGGGAATGGGATTGAAGGAATAAGGTTGAATAGATTCGTACTGACACTAATACTAGACTACCATATCACTGTCCTCGGTTGTGCAGGACACATACTTATGCTATTCACTGTCCTCGGTTGTGCAGGACACATACTTACAATCTACGTAGACTTATACTTACTACTATCCTCGGTTGGGAAGGATACACACGTAAAACCTACGTGTACTTATACTTATTACTATCCTCGGTTGTGAAGGATACTCACGTAAAACCTACGTGTATTATACTTACTACTATCCTCGGTTGTGAAGGATACTTATGGTTACGAGTAGTCTAGTGGTTATACAACATGGGAAGCCCCCACCAATAGAACGTACTAACGGCCCAGTAGAGCCACCTGTTACAAACGAACTTACTATTACGCACTTACTTTCTGTGAACTCGCTCAACTAGTTGTTGATCCTCTGTTACATGCCTTGCAGGTCGTTAAATTCATGGAGCTTGCACAGGGAGAAGCTGGTCGTTGTGGGCTTGGATCGTGATTGTTTTCTTTAAACACTTATGACATTACATTATTAATTATGTTGGATTTACTTACATGCTTCCGCTACTTAAACAAATGTTGGGTTTTGAACATCAATCATGTCTTGTTGAATTACATTATCTATTTTTATTATTAAATGCTATGTTCGATATGGTTGATGGCTTGATCCTGGTCAGTCACGCTCCCAAGCGGTGATACTCCGCGTGTGGATTTTGGGGGTGTGGCAGCGTACACTTGCCAAATTGTTATGGTGACTCAAAATGGCCCTTAGCTGCTGGAATGGTGAAAGGGCATTGCCCTTTGGTGGGTTTGAAAGGCCAAGTTGCAAGAAAAAACAAAAATTCTATTACTGAAGGTGCCATGCGGCCCGCATCAGGATATGCACAAACTCAGGCGGGCCGCCTGGGCCTGTCTGATCTGCATATACTTTCAAAAATGGCAGTTTTGGTCCCTGTTGCGTGTTTAAGCCATTTCCGACACTTCTAAGGCCCGTAAAGCCAACTTTAAGGCTGTAAAATGATGCCTAAACATTGTGGACATGAAATATGCTTAGAAATATGTCGGATGTTGGTTCGTTTGGCCGTACGATCGTGATGTTCGGTTAATTACGACGGAATGCGCATAAGCGCGAAAAATGATCCAAATGACGCGACGAATGGATTTTTCTCATGCCAAACACTAAGGCATAATATTAGGATGCTTACATAAATTTTTGGATGTCCGGATATATTCAGAACGTAAGTTATGCTCGAAAGTGCAAACTTGTGCACTTTTTGACACTTTTAGTCCCTGAATGATCCAAAAGTTTGTTTTAGCATACCAAACCCCTCAAAGCCTATTTCTAAGCTATGTAAAGGATATTTATGGTATGTTTAACTTATGGACATGTTCCGGAATGTTTGTTACAGATCAAATTGGCATACTTTCGCAGTTTGTCAAGTTTAGTCCCTGTAAGCGAATTAACTTGTTTTTGCCATACCAAAGCCTTCAAAACTTATTTCTAAGTTATGTAAAGGTTATTTAAGGTATGTTGAGTATATGTTGCTGTTCCGGAGTATTTGTCGCATTAAACTGAGTACGTTTACGCACCAGTTTGCGTATAATTCCCCAGAAAGCGATGTAGAGCTTGAAATCGAACAAGAGTTGATATGTGCAAACGATACACACATTTATACAAGTCTAAAGTATGAAATACAATATTTCATTGGTTTGGCGTTTGTTTGATGGTTGAAGTGACACAGGTGTCACAGTCTCCCCTACTTTAGGAAATTTCGTCCCGAAATTTAGTTTTTAGAGGAAACTTGTGAAGACAGCTGTGACGGTTTCGCTTTCAGACAAATCCATTGAACCCTTAGGTAAAACTCTGGGCCATGTTAGGATCCATAGCAAAAATTTCAACCCACAAAGTGAAGTCCTTGTAGTAACAAAACATGGAGTTTCGAACTACGGGCAGGAGAACGTTTCCCGTGAAGAGTTATCATAGGAAACTTGTGTGTGCTTGAAATCAGAATTGGGGAGTGTAAGGATAAATGACATTGGTCAAAATACAAGACTTCTCCCGTATCATTACTCTTGTCACTGTAGGTCTTAACACATGACAAAACTTCCTGTGGTTTCTGTGCACTGAATTCCATAATTATGTAGGCCTCCATAATTACGTACTTCCTTGCACAGTCCGCACAGTTCATTTCATAATGCGCATGGGAAAAAAAAATCAAACGAATAATCTCTTCAGCTAAACTACCCAAGAGAAATATTTAACTACATCAACGTAGGATGTCTTTAACTAGATTGTCGAACCAATCTATCTAACTTAGATCGACGTAGGATCTCTTTAACTAGACCACCCGAGGGCCTTTTTAACTATATCAACGCATGATATATTCAACTAGATTATCGAACCAATCTCTTTAACTTAGATCAACGAATGATCTATTTAACTAAACTAACCACGGGGAATATTTAACTAAACTACCCACGGGGAATATTTAACTACATCGATGTAGGATGTCTTTAACTAGATTGTCGAACCAATCTCTTCAACTAAATCAACACATATTGTCCTTAAACTTTGGAATAGTACTTTATAATCCAAGGGACTTAACTACAACATAGAAGTCCATTAAGGATTTAAGATAGTACCTTTTTGAATATCCTACTATGAATCCCTCATATGAAGGTATGAAAGATTCTACGAGGATTTGGATAGCGAATATCCAGAGTATACAAAAACACAAAATGCATAAATGGAAAGACAAGATGCATAAACACATAGTCACATAACCACAAAATTGTTTATCTAGATCTTTAATTTGTTAATTTGTTTTGTTGATTACGTACATGCATTTAAAGCACACTAGGAATCTATTTCATGGATTTCATTCGGTACTTTAAACATTAGCAAGAATCTAACTATGAAGATAGAAAGATCTCCTATAAATTCGATTTCGTTTTCAAGAAAACGCAATTTTCGAATTAAGGTACAATAATTTTTGAATATACGGAAATACCCTTAGGTACCCTATTAAGAATTTATAGTGGTACTTTGGGTATTCGTGGAAAACACAAGAGATAATAAAATGGAAGAAATTACGGGGTAGTCTGTTCTTCAAGGAATACGGTTCCTTGATTGTCGGTATTATAGAGGATACGTTGTTTATACATGACATCACATTTGTACATTGCAATGTAAAATAAAAAAAATTTATTTATAAACAACAACAACTGTTTCATGGGCCTTGACTACAAAAGAAATTAATACATAAGGCTTGATTATCTCTAAACAACATTGTCTTCTAGTTGGTCCGATGCTTATCCTTGCGCTGGATTCGCATTAGCAATCTTTGGGCAATTTCTCCGGAAATGGCCCATTTCTTCACAGTTGAAGCAAGGACCTAGTGGAAGACGAGCTTGAGCAGGATTTACTTGAGGTTGGTTTGGACCACCTTGGTTTGGGGTAAATCGACAAGCATTTGCCAGGTGACCGAGTCGCCCACATGATGCACATAAACGACACTGTAGGTGAGCTAAGTGGTGTGCATTACATTTGTCGCATATCGGTGCAGTACCGGCATAAGGTTTCTTTGCAGGAGGTTGAGTTGGTTGGTTGCGGGTGTTTTGGTTGGGTTGAGCAGCAATCGCAAAATTCTGCGAAGCCTTACGCTTCTTAGACTTCTCAGGGGATCCAGTCTGTTCATCCATTATCTTTGATTCCTCGATTGGCTTCTTGTCACCCTTTTGAAAAAGTTTATGCTTTCTGATCTGCGATTCAGTCAAGGTTGCAGATAGCTCAATGGCCTGACGGAGTGTGGTAGGGTTGCTACCAGTGATAATGTCTTGTACCGAGTCAGGCAGGCCGTCGATGTACCTTTCGATAGCCTTGTCGAGTGGGGCGACCATAGTCGGGCAAAGTAGACTCAACTCCTCAAACCTATCAGTATATGCCCTGTGCTCGCCACTATCTTGCTTCAAATCATCAAACTCTTTCTCCAACGCTCGTTGCTCATGACGAGGACAAAACTCCCTCATCATAAGAGCTCTTAGTTCAGCCCATGTCTGTGCTAGAGCAACATCTGCACCACGGTCTCTCATTACCCCGTTCCACCATGTAAGAACCCTCTTCTGAAACACACTCGAAGAAAACTCGACCTTGCGATTATCCGGACACTGCACGTGGCGAAAAGTATTCTCGATGCTCTCGAACCATTGAAGAAGCCCAGTTGCTCCCTCAGAACCACTAAACTTGAGTGGTTTAGCCGAGTTAAAGTTCTTGAAATTGCATGTACCATTGTTGCTGTTGTTGGCTTGGTTCCATTGAGCGAAGAGATTTGGGAATTGGGCAGCCATCTGCTGCGCAATAATTTCTGCCAGCTCGGCAGTTGCTATCTGGTTTTCGCGTCGAGGAGGCATTCTAAAAGAGAAACAAGAAAGAAAGCAAATGAAATGGCATTGGGTAAGAATAGGATGTTACAATTACCGACCATAGTCATGGTTGATGGTCATTTGTTTGAACCACGAAGCAAACAAACAACACCAAGGCTGAATCAAAGCAAATAGATCCTCATAGTGTATCGCGAAGACATGCTCGCCTATAAGTGGACACTCACCCCAAGAGTTCCCAGGTAAGAGTGACTGGTCCGATTATGTGGATTTGTACGAACATTCTAACCTTAGATAGAAAACCCAGGGTACAGGCATTCACTCTTCCAGTTTGCACGTGTTCACACTATTTAGGACCCAAAACTTTGACGATTGTTTTGAAAATTCAAAGGGGTTCAGAACCTTATAATAGAGGGTTCAAAACCTAGTAATCAATCATCCTAGAACAGATGATTGGTTTTCAAAGCGGTTTTGAAATTTATGTTCTTGTTGTGGTTGTCGCCTAAGGATAGGTTACGGTATTGTTTTGTGACTAAACGCAAGTAAACTCACGTTAGGGTCCTAGGAAAGTTATAGACTAGGTCAAAGCATTACTAATAACCTAATTCCCTATAACCATTGGCTCTGATACCAACTTTTCTGTCACACCCCGACCACATAGAACATACAAAATGTGGCGGAAACGTCGGGGAGTTTTGTAACAGAATCAATTGTTTCAAATCCATGGCAAATGAAGTTTCGTTTTATTAATCAAATATGAAAGTATACATTGTTTAAACAAGAACCAAAGAGTACATAACATAAATTAACTAGTTCTTGTCTCGTTTTAAGTCACTAAGGCACAGGTCCGCCTAAGTATGTCTTGATAAGTCTTATACATCATTTCCTGAAAACACATGTGAAAATAGGTACGTCAGCATAAAAATGCCTGTGAGATACATTGGTTTTGTGAAAACAGAATTCATGACCTATGTTTGAGAAAATGTTTAGTCATGAACCTTGTAATTTGCTTTGTCTTTGTAAATCATTTGAAAAACGATAAAATCAGATGTATGTATAAATAAGAAAACACTGTATGGTTGAACGGATAACCATGTAAAATGTGCTTGTATAAGATAAGTCGTTTGTAAAACAATGTCTCGTGAAAAGTGTGTTATTTGTATAAAATGTCATATGTGTCTAAACTGAAATGACTTGGATAACGCTACGATATGTAATACTATACAAGCATTTATATATAGGAAGTAACAGCGGCGTATCCACCATGTTTGTATCATATTACATACGCCACGTTACACCAACCATTTACCCAATTCAAACACCATGTAAATTGTTCATGTATAAACCAAATGTCAAGCGTTATTGTGTAAACCATGTCGAAATGTCTATGTTCAATGTAAACCACCAAGTATGTGTATCAATGTCAAAATGTTTATGTTTAATGTAAATCATGTAATGTGTATCCCAAAATGTATCATGTACGGTAAGCGAAATGTATCAACTTAAACCATATGTAAAATGCACAAAACAAGTCGTTGAAGTAAAACGTGGTTTAAATCAACTTTATGTTCTGGGGAAAAATGCATACTCTATTGATATTAACATTTATCCGGTATTGTGAAATATGCATACATCCAAGCCTTGAGACTGTGGCGATAAACCCTTAAACAAATTAAAGGTTTATCTAAGTTATGTATATCGAATTCGGTCATTCCTTACAATCCTATCAAACCCAGGATTTCAGGAACGGGAGTTGTCAATTCCTATGGTACCACTACCTACTAACGAACAGCGTGATCAATGTTAATGAATGCATTGTCCCATGTTAAACAAACCAAATGCCATAACAAAATGGAGGCATGTGATGTAAACAGTTGTACTAAGTAATGCTAAGTAAACATACGAAGCATAAATGTTCTTGTAAATCAATGTGCCCATATGCTGAGTAAACATATGCAGCAGAAATGTTCATGTAAATCAATGTGTCCATATGCTGAGTAAACATATGCAACAGAAATGTTCATGTAAATCAATGTGTCCATATGCTGAGTAAACATATGTAACAGGAATGTAATGTAAATAAATGTACTAAGTACGCACACAATGGGCATACATAGCATGAAATGTAATGAAATCGTGTACTATAATGTACTAACAACATAGCCAGCATATGATGTGAAAACATGGAAAGCATGAATGTAACAGATAGGCACATGTGTTTCACCCCAAAACAGTTTAGAAAACAGTAAAAGAGGGGTTCAATGTACTCACCTGAGATTGCTTTGAGTTCTTGTATAATAACCAAACAATGCTAGATCACGGAATATCAAACGACACCTAATAGGTAGCTATGTTAATATACCGGACCTAATTCGGAAGGATCGGATAGTATGCGGGTTCGTAAACCAAATGAGTATGGAGACTTGTGTAATATGGTTTAACAAAGCCTACATACTAAAATGGAACCTAACCTATGTGCTTACGATCCATTACGACCCGTTTAGGTAGCTTATGCTACCTTAACGCGTCGTTCGCGTAGAACGCCTTTGGAACGCCTAACATCGTGACCACAAGGCATAACCTCGGAAGGTTATAGCTATGGTCACCTAATGCGTTTGGTCGGATCCTAATGATCGACCAAATGGGTCGGGTTCGAAAGTATAAGCGATGGTTTAGATCGCTTACCTTACGACCCTATATAAGCACTATACTAAAAGTGACGAGCTAAGCATGTTAGAACATGCTTAACTAAGTTTAGAAAACAGGTTTGGCATCAAAACAAAAGGCTTTGATGCTCATGAGTAGTTTGGTTACAAAACATGCAAAAATGCGCATTTTGGCCGAAACTACCACTCGTCACTGAGCCTAGATAACGTGGTAATCAGTAGGTATAGTCACTACGGACCATAACCTTCGTGATCACGCTCACGTTATGAACTTCGTGTCGACCATAGGCTGGTCACACGGAAAGCCAAACAAAACTTTGACTTTCGGACTCGAAAAGCGAATAAAAGAACGAAAGAATACTTACGGAGGGTCCCCGAATGCTAATCTAGATCAAAATGGCTCAGGTATGAAACAAAGGTTCCAACTTAGAGCTCTTGATCAGATTGTGTGGGTTTTTGCAAGAATGGGGGGGGGGTATTTATAGGAAAAGTAGAGCCGCTAGGATCGTTTCTTGAATATCGTGCCACGATCTTAAGCGTACACTTGCCAAATTGTTATGGTGACTCAAAATGACCCTTAGTTGCTGGAACGGTGAAAGGGCATTGCCCTTTGGTGGGTTTGAAAGGCCAAGTTGCAAGAAAAAACAAAAATTCTGTTACTGAAGGTGCCATGCGGCCCGCATCAGGATATGCACAAACTCAGGTGGGCCGCCCGGGCCTGTCTGATCTGCATATACTTTCAAAAATGGCAGTTTTGGTCCCTGTTGCGTGTTTAAGCCATTTCCGACACTTCTAAGGCCCGTAAAGCCAACTTTAAGGCCCTAAAATGATGCCTAAACATTGTGGACATGAAATATGCTCAGAAATATGTCGGATGTTGTTTCGTTTGGCCGTACGATCACGATGTTCGGTTAATTACGACGGAATGCGCATAAGCGCGAAAAATGATCCAAATGACGCGACGAATGGATTTTTCTCATGCCAAACACTAAGGCATAATATTAGGATGCTTACATAAATTTTTGGATGTCCGGATGTATTCAGAACGTAAGTTATGCGCGAAAGTGCAAACTTGTGCACTTTTTGACACTTTTAGTCCCTGAATGATCCAAAAGTTTGTTTTAGCATACAAAACTCCTCAAAGCCTATTTCTAAGCTATGTAAAGGATATTTATGGTATGTTTAACTTATGGACATGTTCCGGAATGTTTGTTACAGATCAAATTGGCATACTTTCGCAGTTTGTCAAGTTTAGTCCCTGTAAGCGAATTAACTTGTTTTTGCCATACCAAAGCCTTCAAAACTTATTTCTAAGTTATGTAAAGGTTATTTAAGGTATGTTGAGTATATGTTGCTGTTCCAGAGTATTTGTCGCATTAAACTGAGTACGTTTACGCACCAGTTTGCGTATAATTCCCCAGAAAGCGATGTAGAGCTTGAAATCGAACAAGAGTTGATATGTGCAAACGATACACACATTTATACAATTCCAAAGTATGAAATACAATATTTCATTGGTTTGGCGTTTGTTTGATGGTTGAAGTGACACAGGTGTCACACATATGTTGCGGATCCACAAAGCCTGGTGGCTGTCCCACATAGACCTCTTCTTTGACTTTACTGTATAGAAACACATATTTCACATCTAGCTGATAGACTTTAAATTTTTTCAATGATGCGAAGCCTAAGAAAATTATGATTGCCTCAAGCCTTGCAACTGGTGGATAAACTTCAGCGAAATCAATTCCCTCTTTTTGATTGAAACCTTGCACAACCAGTCAAGATTTGTTGCGAACGATTATCTATCATCTTTTTACACTTGAAAACCCACTTTGTATTTACCTTTTTGTGTTTTGCTGGTAAATCCACTAACTTCCAAACTCCTAATTTCTCAAATTGTAGCAACTCTTCCTACATAGCATTCACCCAACTTTCTTCTGTTAACGCCTCTTTATACATCTTCGGTTCTATATTAGAGATATAACAATGAATGAGAACCGACTCTGCATTTCAGCAACTTCAGAGTAGAAACAATTTAATGGTTGTTGGATTTAGCGTCGAGTTTGTACACTGCTCTACAAATTTCCTAGAATTTTTTCTGTTGGAAGATAAGATAGAGTCCGTGGTACAACTTCAGTTGAAACTGTTACCATCGAATCTAAATTATCAACATCTTGGATAGTAACACTCTCGCTGACATGAGGTGCATTCGGTTAAATCACAAGATTAATTTATTGAGCCTCACGTTGAACCTCAGTTTGTGGTTCATTATCAGATGTTGACACATTTTCATCATTGGCATCTTCAAAATCTGAATCGTCTGACACATAATCATCTGGAGTTGGGCATTGAACATTATGGTTAACCTAAGAACTACTACCTTCACCAGCAGGATTTGAACCAGATTGTGTTTGAGTGACAATAATCGGTCTTGGAATTTGAGATTGAGCTATACTTTGTTGTTGCAAATACAATATAGCCAATTCACTCTATGTTGGTTCAATAGGTAAGCTGAATGATTTCTAGTGACTCTCATAGTCAAACATCCATGGATCACCCAATTTCTGTGTAGGAGTGGTATACTTCTGACATTGAATGTGCTACGCTTGAACTATGCGATTGATACTCAACAGATATACCCATTTAAGAGGACTCGCATACCCCACGAAATAATCTTTGACAACTTTTGCTCAAAATTTACCATCAGGATCTATCACCGTACATGGAGACCTGAACGCTTCCAACCGTTGAAGATCAGGTTTCCTCTGATTTAAAAGTTCAAAATAGGTGGTCCTGAATCTTTTGAGTGTGAGAACTCTATTTAATGTGTAACAAGCCGAGGCGATTACTTCATTCCTAAAACTCACTGGTAATTTTGAATCTGCTAACATCGTCTTGGTTGTTTCAATCAGGGTTCGATTCTTTCATTTAGTAACACCATTTTGTTGTGGCGTATAAGGTGCCCTGATTTCATGAAGAATTCCCTTCTCATTGCACAAATCAAACATCTTGTTGTTCTTGAATTTTGTACCATTATCACTTCAATTTGTCTAAAAGGTAAATGATACAAATTCTTGATCCTCAGAATCAAGGTCATCAAGTTGGGGTTCTGTCTCGTGACGTATTGATAAGTTGAAATTAGGTTATTATACTAACACGCGTGCATTGTATATTTTTAATAGGAACTCAAGAAAATAATCAGAAAATATCACTAGGACTCCTGTAGAAAAACCTAAGTTTACAATGTGAGTCATTCTCTCTTTTTATCAAACTGCTTTACAAAACTTTAAATGTTTTTCAAAGTTATACTTACAGGGATAAAGTTTTTGTATTCTACAATTACTGCCAGTATTATGGGGTTTGTATACACTACTTGATAATCTTCACAATTGGACAATGGGTTAGCCAATGTGTGATATAACCATAGTCACAGATCCGTCGAGTTTTGGAGTTTTTATTAGATAAAAATATTGTAATTACCCTTAATACTGTAATGTGATAACAATGTGTCTTTTTACAAATGGAATGTACTCGCCAATATTTCTTGCTGATAAAATATTTTTAAAACGCGTTTTAGGTAACTTGATGTGAAGCTACTAGAAGCCAGCTATGGAGCACTTAAGACTTAAATAAAGTGGCTATAAATTACCTGAATGAAAGAAGAAGTTATATTTTCAGCAAACTAGGGTTTTACCCTATAAAGATATTATAAATGAAATATGGGTTTTTATCCCATTTGTTTAATACAAAAAGTTTGGAGTTTTGCAAACTCTGAAATTATTTCCTAACTGCGATCCTAATATTTTAATTCCACTACAAATTTAATAAACACCGATACCACCGGCTCGTGCTCGCAGCTTCCGCTCTCGGGGTGGGGTCGGGGGTTGCGATAATATCACTAGGATATCAACATGTATGCCCGTTAAGGTTTTAAAATTTAAATTAAGCCGCGTAAGGGCGTTTTGGTTATTTTATGACTTATAAAAGGAGTTTGCAAGTAAATTGATGTTATGGCCATAAACACTCTGGAAAAATAATTAATTTATGATATAATATTAGTAGGATCTCAAATATATGTGTGGTTTATGCTTTAAGACAAAACTATGCACCGTTAGGGCATTTTGGTCATTTCACACATAGCTTTGAGAACTTGTTTGGGATTCCGAGTTCATGACTTATGCCTAATGAAAAAAAATATTTAAAATGGTTTATAAAATCAGTAGGTAACAAGTCTTGGGTGATAAGTATGGTTTAAAACCATACTATGAGCTTAAACGGCGTAAAAGACATTAACTGAGGATAGTTACAAAGTTTTAGTAAATCTGATGTTATGAACAACTTTGAATAGTTAAAATATGTTATTTGTCATAACATATCAGTAAGTAAAAGGTTTTGTATACATATCATGTTTAAAACCCATTTTAAATGCTATAAGGGCATTATCGTCATTTAAGAGCATTTAACAAGAACTTGAAGTTAAACTCAGAACATAAACTGACTTGACTTCCCAAATAATCCTAAATATGATATTACATCAGTATGTAATGAGCCTTTCCAAGAAATTATGTTTAAAACTCATTTTACATATAAAAGGGCGTTTTAGTCCTTTTAAAAGCATGATTTACGATTATATAAGTAAACTCAGTTTATGACCAGAAAGTTAACATCCAAATATGCTAAATATGTTTACTTATCAGTACATAACTCATTTGCATGCTCATTTATATAAAAAACCTTATTTTTAAACAAAAGGGCATTTTAGTCAAGATTAAGCATAATAACGGAACTTGCAATATAAACTCAGATTACTATATGACCATGTAATATAACCTCAGAGGGTTATATTACAATATAATATGATCATAATAGAACCCCAAAACAGAATGAAACAAATTTAATTTGGGTCAGAACCGAAAGTCAAAGCAGAAGTCAAACTTCGCGACTTTCGGTTGCGAACTGACTCTAAACTTGGAATTGACGGGCTGAACATGTTTACACATGTTCTAATAATTATTACCAAGTTATTAAAGTGATAAAACATATTTTATAACACCTACATTATCATATATGAATTATTTTAAAAACTTACACATTTGACTTTTGAATAAATAACTTTGATGTAGGGTTTTTCACATGTTTATCAAAGTAATTTTATCCAAATAAAATTAAAACGCAGCGGAATAAGGATTTAAAACATGTTACTTTGCAAGATTTAAAACCATTTTTAAATGCAAAACCCAAAATCGGATCCATATATGAAATGCATGCTATCAAAATACAACCATAGGGTGTTTTAGAATACTACCTTTCCAAGAGCAAGGTGATATGAAGAAGATGATATTCTTGAATGGAAATCTTCAAAGGAGAAGACCTCAAGCTTGCATACCCCAAGCTTCCAATGAACACCTTATGTTGCTAGGATTTCTACACTTGAAACTCAAATGAAAATCCCCTTTGACAACCTATTCTTGGCCGAAATTTTTAGAGGAGTTTTAGAGAGTTCTTGCAACTTGAAAACTAGTAGTAACTTATGAGAGAAGGTGTTACACACATTTAAAAGAAAATCAAGTGCCTTGTTCTTTGAGAAGATTGCATGCAATTTTATTGGTGGAAGATCACCTTGGGAAGACCCAAAGTGGGCGGCCCAAGCCACCTCCCAACTCACCTAATCAGAATTTTTTAACTTGTCTCCATGCTTTTCTGTTTAAGTTTTATAACTTTTATAAAACTTAATATAACATTTTAAAAAACACATGCAACCTTTTAATTGTTATTTAACCTATTAAATAACAAAAATAAAATATTCTCTCAAAATAAATTATCCATATAATTTATTAGTTTGTCAAGTGCAATTATTTAGAAAACCGATTTCTAAATATTGTAAGTGTTAATATTTATTTGTTTGATCATATCATAAATAAATATTGTAGGTGTTTGTCTAGCTTGTTATTGGGTATGACCCGACTTGGATCATAACGCACTAGCCACATCAATTTAATATGTGTCTTGGGCATACAGTGTCCAACAATCTCCCACTTGCACAAGATACATAGAAGATTGATGCAAGCAGTAAATGACGCCTAACAACGGTTTACTACCCCTAATACGTATGACGAAGTGCCATTCAATAACATCATCTCCTTCAAGTCCCTTACTTGAACATGATTTAGGTGAATCTATCATTTATCCTTTCGTTACAGATGTCATGTCAAATCCAGAGACACAGTGTGATCATTCTCTGTTGATTTAACTTTAGCAGGCCTTAGACATCTTACTCTCATCGAATAAGAGGAACAAATCCCTTCTTGACTACATACGTCTCTCACAATCATCTCGTACTATACCTGAGCTTAGTCTTATGTACTGTCTTATTACAGACAGCGAAGAACTAAGTCAAGGTATAATATTTGGTGAATATCAAGACCCAATATGTATCTCAGGTCAGAGGATACTATGATGTTCGCCTTTGCTCAAATTTACTTATGATCAATCACAAATGATTCCATGCAGTAACATTTGAGAGCGGGTCAGTCCAATATTTGTATCCCACAAATATCTATGAACTTTGGCAGCAACACTTTGCTCTATATTCATACCTAATGAATATCCACCAATCCAAGTTCATAATAGTCTTACATTCATATTGTTCCCACAAATATGATCGACTACGGACATTTAGAATAATTAATTTATTCGCGGATTTAAACATGCTAAAATGGAACATAACTCAAAATACCATAAAGAGTTAAAATAACAATTGTTCCAATATCCAAATACAAAATAGATCAAATCCAATCACTAGAATATCGAAGTCCTAAGGCACAAGTATGACCCTCATGTTTTGGCCGTTCAAGGAGCTTCGTGAGTGGATCCGCAATGTTTTGATCGGTGTGAACTTTGCGAATACATATCTTTCCCTTTTCAACTTCATCCCTTATGTAGTTGAATCTCCGCTCAATGTGCCTAGTCTTTTGATGTGCACGAGGTTCCTTGATTTGAGCAATTGCACCCTCGTTATCACAAAAGATCTCTAGGGGGTCTTGAATGGTAGGGACTACCCCTAGGTCGGCAATGAACTTCTTTAACCACGCAGCTTCTTGTGCTGCCAATGAGGCGGCGATGTATTCTGATTCTGTAGTGGACAATGCTACAACATCCTGCTTCGAGCTCTTCCAAGAGACTGCAGCTCCATTCAAAATGAAGACGTACCCAGATTGTGATCAGTTTGGAAACTCGATCAGTTTGGAAACTCGCATCTGTGTAACCCTTTACAACGAGTTCCTCTTCACCAGATCCATATATTAGAAACATATCCTTAGTCCTCCTAAGGTATTTCAATATGCTCTTAACAGCCATCCAATGACTGTTACCTGGATTTTGCTGGTATCTACTTGTCATGCTTAAGGCGCATGACACGTCCGGTGTAGTACATATCATTGCATACATTATGGATCCTATAGCAGACGCATATGGGATTCCTTTCATTCTTTCTTGCTCATCCTTTGAGCTTGGACATTGAGTTACATTCAATATCGTCCCCTTTTGAATAGGTACCAAACCTTTCTTAAAGTTCTCCATCTTGAACCTTTTCAAGACCTTGTCAATGTATGCACTTTGGTTTAAATCTATCAAGCGCCTTGATCTATCCCTATAGATCTTTATTCCCAAAATATAGGCAGCTTCTCCAAGATCTTTAATGGAAAAACATCTTCCAAGCCATGCTTTTACACCTTCCATGGTTGGAATGTCATTTCCAAATAGTAGAATATCATCGACATACAATACTAAGAAAGTGACAGTGCTCCCACTAGCTTTCTTATACACACAAGCTTCATCGCCGTTCTTGATGAACCCAAAATTCCTAATCTCTTCATCAAAACGGTGATTCCAACTTCTCGATGCTTGTTTCAATCCATAGATTGATTTCTTTAACTTGCATACTTTGTTAGGATGTTTTGGATCGACAAAACCTTCAGGCTGAACCATATAGACATCTTCATCCAGATATCCATTGAGGAAAGCCGTTTTGACATCCATTTGCCAAATCTCATAGTCATAATATGCAGCTATGGCAAATAATATCCTAATCGACTTTAGCATTGCCACTGGCGAGAAGGTCTCATCATAATCAATCCCTTGAGTTTGAGTGAAACCTTTTGCTACAAGTCTCGCTTTATAAGTATCCAAGTTGCCATGCATATCTGTTTTCTTCTTGAAAACCCACTTACTTCCAACTACTTTGGAGTTAAGAGGTGGCACAACCAATTCCCAAACTTGGTTGTCATACATGGATTGCATCTCTACGTTCATGGCTTCAAGCCATTTGTCGCAATCAGATTTTGACATTGCATCATGGTATGTGGTTGGTTCATCTAAATCTACCACATAGCATCCATCCATGAAAAATCCATATCTTTCAGGAGGATTACTAATTCTACCAGATCTGCGAACGTTTTGTGTACGTTGATCAACCATTTGATCATTTTCAACAACCTCTTGTTGAGTGCTAGTATCAACCAAACGTGTATCGGGTTGTAGTTCTTGATCCTCATCAAGTTCCACTGTTCTATTAGTTCCTTCCGTTAGGAACTTATCCTCCAAGAACTTACCCTTTCGAGCAACAAATACCTTTTGCTCTGTTGGATCGTAGAAATAATATCCTATATCATCTTTAGGATATCCTACGAAGATACACTTAATGGATCGTACTTCTAACTTGTTTGGGGTGTATTGCTTCACATAAGCATCACAACCCCATACCTTCAAATATGATAATGATGGAACCGTTCCATGCCATATTTCAAAAGGTGTCTTATCCACTTTCTTGGTTGGGGCCATATTTAATATACGAGCCGCGGAGAGCAAAGCGTAACCCCAAAATGATAGAGGCAATGTGCTTCTAGCCATCATAGATCGAACCATATCCAATAGAGTTCGATTCCTCCTCTCAGACACACCATTATGTTGTGGTGTTCCAGGTGGAGTAAGTTGTGAGATGATCCCACAACTCCTAAGATGATCTTGAAAAGCATCACTAAGGTATTCACCTCCTCTATCGGAACGAAGAACTTTGATTGTCTTGGTGAGTTGATTCTCTACTTCGTTTTGGAAGACTTTGAACGTTTCAAAAACTTCATCTTTGTGTGTTAGCAAGTACACATAACCATAACGACTAAAGTCGTCGGTAAAAGTTACGAAGTATCTTTTGCCATTCCTAGTCATTGGCTTAAAAGGACCACATACATCTGAATGTATGATGCCTAATAAATCTTTTGCCCTTTGGTTTGTGCCACTAAAGGGTTTCTTGGTCATTTTTCCTTGTAAACAAGATTCGCATGTATCAAATGAGCCAATTTCATTTGTTTCCAAAAGACCATTCTTTTGAAGTGTTTGCATGCGATTTCTGTTTATATGACCAAGACGACAATGCCAAAGATAGGTCTCACTCAAATCCATTTTGAGTTTCTTGGTGTTTGCTTGGTACATCGAATTATCAAATGATGTATTATCATGAACCAATTCACAAATACCATTTGAAGGCGTAGCTTTAAAGTAGAACATGTCATTCATCAAAGCATAAATTTCATTGTTCACAAACTTCAAATCAAATCCATATTGTTTTAAAAGGGAAACTGAAATAATGTTCCTAGTCAAACTAGGAGCATACAAAACATTTTTCAAACATATTTCCAAACCACTTGGAAGTTTTAAAACATAGTCTCCTTGGGCTTCAACTTGAACTTTCGCTCCATTGCCCATGAAGAGACTAGTATCTCCCTTCTTGTAATGCTTATTTCTTTTGAACCCCTGCAACGAATTGCAAATATGAGTTCCACATCCGGTATCTAATACCCATGTGTTAGAAGAAATAACATTTAGATCAATATGTATCATAAAGATTGTACCTGAGGTTTGCCCTGCATCCCTCTTGTTTTTCAACTCTTTGAGATAGGTTGGACAATTCCTTTTCCAATGTCCTATCTCTCCACACTCAAAGCATGGATCGGTTGTGGCAACTTTTGCCTTCTTCTCTTTTGGTTTTGGTGGTTCTGCTCTTGCCTTTCTTTTTCCCTTCCCTTTGACTTGTCCCTTTCCCTTGGCAACATTTGCTTTGGTGTCGGGGTGATGCCCTTTCTTGCCTCCCTCATTGATCGTTAGAACGGGTAAAGCCTTTTTACCCATTCCCGCTTCGGCCGTTTTGAGCATTGCATGAAGCTCACCAATGCTCTTGTCCCATCCATTCATGTTATAGTTCATAACAAAACTCTCAAATTCCTTTGTTAAGGAGTTGAGGATCAAATCCGTAGCCAACTCTTTAGAGACGGGACAATTGAGCCTCTCGAGGCGATCAATGTGGCTTTTCATCTTAAGGACGTAAGATGAGACTGATTGGGTTTCCTCCATTCGACATGCATGAAGCGCTCGAACCGTTTCGAAGCGTTCTACCCTTGCTTGTTGTAGGAACATTTCCTTCAATTGGGTAATCATGTCATATGCCCCATGATGTTCAAAGTCCTTTTGAATCTCGGGAATCATAGTTCCCAACATGAGGCAAGAGGCTTGCAAGGAGTCCTCGGTATACTTAACCCAATCATTGTAGGCTTCTACATCTTCCTCGTCAGGTTGATCGGGAATGGGATCGTCCAACACATAGGATATCTTCTCTTGCTTGAGAACAATTCTCAAGTTTCGAAACCAATCCATGAAGTTGTTATGGTTGAGACGATCCTTTTCAAGGATGGTTCTTAGTGATAGGTTACGGACGGTTTGGGTAATCGGGTTTGCATTGTTAGCGGCCATCTACAAAATTTAACAAAGTTCAATTTTAGTATTTTCGATATTATTAAAATTTTAATCATTAATACCCTTTTAATGTCTCATAGACAATTAATAATTAAAATCTAGAATCCAACGCTACATTTAAATATTGGTTAGGTGACCTTTATCCCATTATTTAAATTAACAAGGTAGTCAACGTTTGACAATTGCAACCCTTTGCAACTTCTAGCTATATGGGATCGGTTAAACATCTTTATGTTTAGTTGGCATGTTTAATCCCATCAACACCTTTGTTCCCATGCTTCGGTGACCCTAAGTTCATGGTTTCCAAATCAAGTCGTCCAACTTATACACACATGTGAGTTTACACACATAAGTGGTTAGGTGACCTTTATCCCACAAACATGGTGAACCCACCTCAAATATACAAGTTTCCTCAAATGTGGTTAGGTGACCTTTATCCCACAAAGAGTTCCCAAGTAATTCGAGTGTTGTATAAAAGGATGGTGTTTGACTTGTTTTATAAAAGGGATTTTTATTTTTCAAAATTCTAGTTTTAGAAAAATTTTATGTACCATATATTTGCATGTATTCAAATCAATGGTACTTTAACGAAAACCAATTTTCAAGGTTCTTTTAACAAAACCCATTTTATTATAAAATCATTAATTTTTAATAACCTTTTATTAACCTCTTTTAATGATTTTTAAAGAACCAATTTTAAGCTTGTTGTTGATTTTTAGTTTGTTAAGCATGCATATCCAAATATCATCCAAACAACATAAATAAACAACCACACAAGCACAACACACATATCAATAGGTGCATAACCATAGCCAACTATTTTGACCACACTTGTTAGCCGAAACAAGTGTGCCAAAAGGTCCTTCCTAAAGGGTGAAGATAGATACAAATAATGTGTCGTTGAACTCCCACTTGATCCCGCATCCAAATGCTTCAAGTCTTCATCTTGTGTTGTGATTTCTTCACATTCTTTGAGCTTCCAAATGTCTTTAATATTCAGCTCCAAACTCCTTTGGACTTCAAAATGTGTTTTGGTTATCGGGCTAAAATCCCGTTAAGAACTATGAAGTCCTTTATGCCCGAAAATGGCAAAACCCAAAACCGCATTTTTGTGTGCATCTTCTTTTACATAAAAGTATCCTAATACATTTTTCTAGTAAAATAAAATGCATCTAATCTATTTACTTACATACCAAATGAAAATAAATAAATTACATATTTTTACAAATGGAAGACAAAAATAATAATTATTACAACCCATTGAATAATAAAATCACAAACACAAATATATTCACACAAGGTCATGGCTAGGTTATGAACACCAAAATATATATCCAAATATATATTAATTTCAAGAGCAAAATGGTTTCCTTTTACAACCTATATTTTTCGGCCAAGAATGAAAAGCCGAAAAATGTGGGTTTTTGTCCAAACAAAACAAATCATCCATATGACATAATTTTTTCAAGATTCCTTTATGCATGTAGGAAATAAATCTTGAAAAAACAAAAGGAAAACCATGGATAAAATTTCGGCCATAGGGTTTCTACAAACCCGAAAACCCGAAATTTTTAAATCCGATGAAGCAAGCACTCATATAAGCGGCTCTAGATGCCATTGTTGGGTTTTTCACATGTTTATCAAAGTAATTTTATCCAAATAAAATTAAAACGCAGCGGAATAAGGATTTAAAACATGTTACTTTGCAAGATTTAAAACCATTTTTAAATGCAAAACCCAAAATCGGATCCATATATGAAATGCATGCTATCAAAATACAACCATAGGGTGTTTTAGAATACTACCTTTCCAAGAGCAAGGTGATATGAAGAAGATGATATTCTTGAATGGAAATCTTCAAAGGAGAAGACCTCAAGCTTGCATACCCCAAGCTTCCAACGAACACCTTATGTTGCTAGGATTTCTACACTTGAAACTCAAATGAAAATCCCCTTTGACAACCTATTCTTGGCCGAAATTTTTAGAGGAGTTTTAGAGAGTTCTTGCAACTTGAAAACTAGTAGTAACTTATGAGAGAAGGTGTTACACACATTTAAAAGAAAATCAAGTGCCTTGTTCTTTGAGAAGATTGCATGCAATTTTATTGGTGGAAGATCACCTTGGGAAGACCCAAAGTGGGCGGCCCAAGCCACCTCCCAACTCACCCAATCAGAATTTTTTAACTTGTCTCCATGCTTTTCTATTTAAGTTTTATAACTTTTATAAAACTTAATATAACATTTTAAAAAACACATGCAACCTTTTAATTGTTATTTAACCTATTAAATAACAAAAATAAAATATTCTCTCAAAATAAATTATCCATATAATTTATTAGTTTGTTAAGTGCAATTATTTAGAAAACCGATTTCTAAATATTGTAAGTGTTAATATTTATTTGTTTGATCATATCATAAATAAATATTGTAGGTGTTTGTCTAGCTTGTTATTGGGTATGACCCGACTTGGATCATAACGCACTAGCCACATCAATTTAATATGTGTCTTGGGCATACAGTGTCCAACATTTGACCCGTCAATTGACCAAGCAAACGTAATTCTTAGGAGGTGCCCTTTTCAGGGATTAACACCTACCTTATTACGATCACATAGCCATGTTCTCCTTGAACAATGGCTGGACCATAATTGTCTAAGCCGAAAGTCAAAGCGTTTATCGAAAAACTTTGACTTTCGGCTATTAAAAGCTTATAAAATGAAAAGTAGAGGCTAGGGACACTTACAAAGGGTCCTAGCTCGAAACTTTAACTGAGGTGGAGTCTCTTTTATGCCAGGAATCTCCAAGACAGTAAGAGAAGTGAGAAGAGATGTTTTTTACAGGTGCAAGGATTCAAGGCCACAAAGGACCTCTATTTATAATTGAAACTTGAAATGTAGGATCAAGCCAAGTGTAAGAGTGGTTCCAAGAGCATCCCAGGTGTCATAGCAGGTGTTAAAAACCATCAAAGAGCTCAAGGTTTCGAATTCATGCGAGTAGAAGTGGTTTAAATGGTGAACAAGCATGCAACCTGCAGCTGTCTAAAGGTTTCTGCCCAGAGGGGCTCCTCGCACCCCGCGACCGAGATTGGTCAAGGGGGTCGCGGCCCGCCACGTCTCGTCTCACAAAATCAGCAAAATATTTTTAAACTTTGGCAGTTTCAGTCCCTTGCAATGAAAACTTGTTTATACTTTCATATATGGCACTTTTGACCCTTCAAGTTAGATTATAGGTATTCTCGGGAGTATAATCGAATATCATTAAGCTTCGGGTTCGTAAAAAGGTCATTCCGAGGTATAATTAAACATGCTGACGCTTTTAACCCTTCAACTTATAAACTTTCGATTTAAATCACAAACGGTTTCGTACGTTCAACACGTGGCTAGTTAAAGGATACGAATACCGTAAAAGGTCATTCAGAGGTATAGGTTATGTATGTTGACACTTTTAGTCCCTCCACGTACATCTTTTCATCTTTTGGAAATAATAGTCCCTCATAGTCAATATTTGACATAATTAGGGTTAAGGACACGTGTCAACACATTATTGGACACGATTTTTATAAGGTGTTACATCCTTACCCCCTTAAAAGAAATCTCGACCTCGAGATTTACTGAAAAAGGTGGGGGTACTTCTGTCACATAGTGGACTCGACCTCCCACGTGTATTCGGGGCCTCTACGGGTATCCCATTTGACCTTTATTATTGGCACATGCTTTCTTCGGAGCTTTTTAACCTGCCAATCCTCGATCGATATAAGTTTCTCAACAAACCACAAGTTTTCATCAATCTGCACGTCTTTATGAGACATTGCTAGCGACTCATTGGCTAGACATTTCTTTTGATTGCAAATGTGGAACACATTGTGAATTCCACTGAGCTCCTCAGGCAAGTTTAACTTATATGCTATAGACCCAACACATTCGATGATCTCGAATGGTCCAATATATCTTAGGCTTAACTTGCCCTTCTTTCCAAAACGCATCACACCCTTCCAGGGTGATACTTTTAGCAGGACTTTGTCCCCAACCTGGAACTTTAGAGGTTTACGCCTCTTGTCAGCGTAGCTCTTTTGTCTATCTCTTGCGGCTTTTAGATGATCACGGATTTGTATAATCTTATCCGTCGTCTCGAGGACTATCTTAGGTTCTGATAGTTGGGCCTCCCCAACTTCTGCCCAACAGACGTGCGTTTTACATTTTCTCCCATACAAGGCCTCAAAAGGCGTAACGTTGATGCTCGTATGATTACTGTTATTGTAGGAGAATTCAATGATGTCACACCCCGACCACGTAGAACAACCAGACGTGGCGGAAACGTCGGGGAGTGTTGTAACAGAATCATTGTTTCATAACCGTGGAATAAATAAATTCTGTTTTATTAAATAAATGAACTCATTGTTTTAATACAATCAAATAAGTACAACTATGATCTTCCAAGTTTTAAAGTTGCTAAGGCACGAGTCTATCCTAAATGTAGCATGTATCAACAATCATCTCAAGACAGCACCTGAAACATGTGTAAAAATAGGTACGTCAGCATAAAAATGCCTGTGAGATACATAGGTTTTGTGAATATAGGATTCATGACTTATAAGTTTAGAAAGAGTTGTTCAACAAAAGTCAGTCATGATCCTTGTAAAATGTTTTGTTTTATAAATCATTCGAAAAGTGATGGTAAAGTAGATGATACGTAAAAGAGTAATGTAAGATTAATTGAATAACCAAGTAAAAAAATGAATTTGTATACGATAAGTTGTTGTAAAACAATGTCTTAAGAAAAACATGTTTTTTGTATAAAATGTTATATGACTTAAACTGAAATGATTCAAATAACGCTACGATATGTAATACCATACAAACACTTATATATAGGAAGTACCAGCGGCGTATCCACCATGCTTGTATCATATTACACACGCCTCGTTACTTAAGTCACTTACGCAAACCAAACCACCCATATAGAATGTTCATGTTTAAACCAATAGTCCAATGTTATCGTATAACTCAAGTTAAATGCAAACCATGTAATGTATAAACAAAAGTTATGTATGGTAAGTAAAATCAGATTTCTTAAACCACAAGTAAAAATGTACAAAACAAAGTGTTTGAATAAATCAAAAGTTATGCTTTGTAAAATAATGTAAGGTTAAACGAATAACCTTATAGTAGCATATTAAAAGTTTACTTTGGATTTGTAAATAACATATTAAAAATATGTTTTGTTTTGTTGATAAAATATATATGTTGGTTCTGTACAATACCACACATGAGAGTAAATCAAACTATACTTTTGGGAGTATATCAAAATATACTTTAAAGGTGTGATTTAAGAATTCATTCAGACCTAGTGCATCAAACTACACCTTTGAGACTATAAGGATACCACAAAGGCAAATCCCTATTTGGATGGAGAAACAAATTGGTTTCAGACATTCCATGACAACAGGAATGGGGTGTCTAGTCCTATAGCGCTATATCATACTACCAATCGGTCTGGTGAATGCATAAAATAAGTACAATTCCACCAATTAATTTCATAATCTTTGAAAAATCAGTGTTTAAACCATAGATAGTCATTTAGTTTGTCAAAAGATAAGTACTAACGTGTATAATCAATTACTTTGAAATCATGAAAATAACAGATAGGTACACATGCTTCACCCCAAAACAGTTGAAAACAGTAAAAGAGGGGACTATGTACTCACCTGAGATTGCTCAGAAGTCCTTGTGTAATAATCACACAATGCTAGAGATCACGGAATATCAAACGGCACCTAGTAGGCAGCTATATTAATATACCGGACCTAAATCGGAAGATTTGATAGCATGAGGGTTCGTAAACCAAACGAGTATGGAGACTCGTGTAATATGGTTTAACGAAACCTACATACTAAAATGAAACCTAACCTAAGTGCTTACGACCCATTACGACCCGTTTAGGTAGCTTATGCTACTTTAACGCGTCGTTCGCGTAAAACGCGTTCGGACCGCCTAACTAGCCCTATGGTAAGTAAAATATGCCTTAACATGTCTAATATTATTGCCAAATCAGTTTAGATACCAATAGTTAGGTTACATATGCTTAAAATGAATTTTGGCGTAAAAAGGGTATTTTGGTAATTTACCTAAGGCATATAAATTACCTATCACACAACTACTTAAACAAAGCGATCATGAGGTATAACCTCGAAAGGTTATTCCCTATATACTATGGTCACCTAATGGGTTTGGTCGGATCCTAATGATCGACCAAATGGGTCGGGTTCGAAAGTATAAGCGATTGTTTAGATCGCTTACCTTACGACCCTATATAAGCACTAAACTAAAAGTGACGAGCTAAGCATGTTAGAACATGCTTACCTAAGTTTAGAAAACAGGTTTGGTATCAAAACAAACGGTTTTGATACCTATGAGTAGTTTGGTTACAAAATACGCAAGAATGCGCATTTTGGCCGAAACTACGACTCGTCACTGAGCCTAGATAACGTGGTGATCAGTAGGTGTAGTCACTAGGGACTATAACCATCGTGATCACGCTCACGTTATGAAGTTCCAACGAACTTCGTGTTGACCATAAGCTGGTCAACGCAGATAGTCAAACACAGTTTGACTTTAGGACTAGAAAGCGATAAAAGAACGAAAGAACACTTACGAAGGGTCCCCGAAAGCTAATCTCGATCTAGGAGCTCAGGTATGAAGCAAAGGCCTCAACTTAGAGCTTTAGATCAGATTTTGTGGGTTTTTAACCAAAAAGGGGGGGGGGTATTTATAGGAAAAGCAAGACCGTTAGGATCGTTTCTTGAATATCGTGCCACGATCTAACCCGTACACTTGTCGCAAAGCTGTGGTGGCTTATTTTGCCCCCACCATAGGGTTTTGACACGTGGCGTTGCCCTTTGGGTGATCGAAAGGCTGCTGCAAGTGGATCAGAAACATTGAATCTGGTCTGGGAGGCTGACGCGGCCCGCGTCAGGATACACACAAAACTCAGGCGGGCCGCCTGGCCTTGTCTGATTAGCACAAACTTTCAGAAATGACAGTTTTAGTCCCTGTTGCATATTTAAGCCATTTCCAACACTTCTAAGGCCCGTAAAGCCAAATTTAAGGCACTAATATGATGCCTAAACATTGTGGACATGAAACATGCTCAAAAATATTCCGGATGTTGGCTCTTTAGTCGTACGATCGCGATGTTCGGTTAATTACGACGGAATGCGCATAAGTGCGAAAAACGATCCAAATTGCGCGACGAATGGATTTTTGACAAGCCAAACATTAAAACATAATATTATAATGCTTACATAAATTTTTGGATGTCCGGATGTATTCAGAACGTAAGTTATGCGTGAAAGTGTAAACTTGTGCACTTTTTGACGCTTTTAGTTCCTGAATGACCCAAAAGTTTATTTTAGCACACCGAACCCCTCAAAGCCTATTTATAAGCTATGTGAAGGATATTTATGGTATGTTTAACTTACGGACATGTTCCGGAATGTCTGTTTTAGTACGAATCGTTATACTTTCGCAGTTTGTCGAATTTAGTCCCTGTAAGCGATTTAAATCGATTTTGTCATACCAAAGCCTTCAAAACTTATTTCTAAGTTATGTAAAGGTTATTTAAGGTATGTTAAGTATATGTTGATGTTCCAGAGTATTTGTCGCATTAAACTGAGTACGTTTACGCACCAGTTTGCGTATAATTCTCCAGAAAGCGATGTAGAGTTTGAAATCGAACAAAAATTGATATGTGCAAATGATACACACATTTGTACAAATCCCAAGTATGAAATACAATATTTCATTGCTTTGGCATTTGTTTGATGGTTGAAGTGACACAGGTGTCACAAATGAGGGGGAGATGGTCATCCCCGCTACCACCCAAGTCGATAACACATGCTCCAAGCATGTCTTCTAATGTCTGAATAGTACACTCACTCTGTCCATCAGTCTATGGATGGTAAGCTGTACTGAAATTCAAACGAGTGCCCAAGGATTGCTGGAAACTTTTCCAGAAGTGAGAAGTGTATCTAGTATCTCTATCGGATACAATAGATACTGGCACTCCCTGAAGGGACACAATCTCGTCCACATATAACTTTGCTAATTTATCGGAGTTGTGCGTCTCCTTTATGGGCAAGAAATGCGCTGACTTAGTCAGCCTATCAACAATGACCCATATTGTGTCATTACCATGCTTGGTTTTAGGTAACTTGGTGATAAAATCCATAGTTACCATTTCCCATTTCCATGTGGGAATTTCTAGTTGTTGTAGCAGACCTGACGTTTTCTGATGTTTGGCCTTAACCTGCGAACACGTCAGACACTTAGCTACATGTGTGGCTATGGATTTCTTCAAACCCAACCACCAATAGTTTGCTTTCAGATCTTGATACATCTTGTCACCTCCAGGATGAACTGAGTATCTGGAACTTTGTGCTTCCTGGAGGATTAAATCTCTAAGCCCTCCAAAGTTCGGAACCCAGATTCGACCATTGAATCTAACGATTCCGTCATTCCTAGGTGATAACTGTTCAACAGTTCCATCTAATCCCTCGCTTGGAAGGTTAGCTTCTAACATAGCTTCTTTCTGCGTATTTACTAGCTTTTCATTTAAGTTGTTCTTTAGCTCCATGCTTTAGGCATTAATCCGTATAGGCTTAACCCTTTCTTTTCGACTGAGTGCATCAGCGATTACATTCGCTTTACAGGATGGTAGCGAATCTCGCAATCATAGTCATTCAACGTCTCCATCCATCGACGTTGTCGCATGTTCAGATCTTTTTGATTAAACAGGTGTTGGAGACTTTTATGATCAGTGTATATAATACACTTTGTTCCATACAAGTAATGTCTCCACAGTTTTAGTGTAAATACAACAACACCTAATTCCAAGTTGTGGCTGGTGTAATTCCTTTCGTGCACCTTTAGTTGTCGTGATGCGTAGGCAATCACCTTGCCTCTTTGCATAAGCACACAGCCCATACCAATGTGTGAAGCATCACAATAGACAACAAACTCTTCAATGCCTTTAGGCAGAGTTAGCACAGGAGCATTGCTCAACTTATGTTTAAGAATCTCAAAAGATTCTTGTTGTTTAGGACCTCAATTAAATTTAACATTCTTACGGGTTAAGGTAGTCAAAGGAGTGGCTATCCTCGAAAAGTGCTCAATGAACCTCCTATAATAACCACCCAGACCTAAGAAACTACGAATTTCTGAGGTTGTCTTAGATGCTTCCCAGTTCATGATTGCTTCTATTTTGGCGGGATCCACTTGGATACCACACTCACTTACAACATGTCCAAGGAATTGGAATTCGTGAAGCCAGAACTCGCACTTGGAGAACTTGGCATAAAGTTTTTCCTACTGTAACAACTCTAGGATGCATCTAAGATGATCCTCGTGATTAGAATGATTACGAGAATAGATAGGTTTGTCTTCTATGAAGACGATGACAAACCTGTCTAAATATGGCTTGCAGACTCTATTCATGAGATCCATGAATGCTGCAGGTGCATTAGTGAGCCCGAAAGCATCACTAAGAATTCATAATGGTCGTATATGGTTCTAAACGCGGTTTTGGGCACGTCTTCACTTCTAACCTTGAGTTGATGATACCCTGACCTCAAATCTATTTTCGAGAAGAAGCTGGCCCCTTGCAGTTGATCAAACAGATCGTCGATCCTGGGCAAAGGATAACGATTCTTGATCGTTACCTTGTTTAATTCATGGTAATTAATGCATAGACGCATTGAACCATCCTTCTTTTTCACAAATAGAATCGGCGCTCCCCAAGATGATGAGTTGGGCTATATAAAGCCTTAATCCAAAAGTTTATCTAATTGTGCTCCTAGCTCCTTCATTTCAGTCGACGCTAAACGGTATGGTGCTCGTGCGACAGGTGCGACTCCAGGTATGATGTCGACCTTGAACTTCACTTGCCTCTCAGGAGGTAATCCAGGTAGCTCATCAGGAAAGACATCAGGGTAATCAGCGATGATGGGAATGTCTCCTATCTTGGGCTTTGGTTCATCCATGTCACCTGTGCCATGTAAATGACACATACACTTTTCAAGCACTTGGATGCCTTAAGTATAGACACTTGATCAGGCAATCCATAGTGCGTATCTCCTTGAATGGTCAATGTTTTACCGGAAGGGGTTTTAATTATGACGAGTTTCTTGTCGCATGCGATACGAGCTTGGTTGTGTGATAACCAATCCATACCCAAAACTACGTCATACCTCGCCAATTTCATTGGCAGAAGAGATAACGGAATAAAATGATTCTTGATGGATATAGAACATCCATCAAGAATGGAAGAAGCAGTTTCTATGGTTCCATCGGCAAGCTCTACCTCATATTTAATATCTAGAGTTCTTATGGGAAGATTTAATAGTTCACTAAACTTAAGGTCTACAAAAGACTTATCTGCGCCCGAATCAAATAAGACTCTAGCATAAATGTCACTGATGAGGAAAGTACCTGTTATGATGTTGTCATCATTCACCACCTGCTTTGCATTTATTTGGAATGCCCGCACATTCCCTTTCTTAGCCTCATCAGGCTTCTTTGGATTCTTGGGACAGTTTGTTTTGATGTGCCCCTTTTCATTGCAGCCATAATAGACTGCATCCTTCAGATTCTTGCACTCAAGGGTTTTATGACCCTTCTTTTTGCAGATACCACAGGGTTTAGCCCGTGGGTCCAAGGTGCATGTGACAACCCTCACTAAACCAGGTATCCGTACGATTTAATTAATAAATAATTGCTGCTTAATTACTGTGCTTACTTGAAATTACTGATGAACTGCTACTTGATTTCTGATACTTGTATATTCCTGCATCATACTTTACATACCGTCACTACATTATTTACATACTGAACTCTAGTGACAAACATGATGCACAAAAGCACAGTAGCACTATGAACGGATAACCTATTGAACATGCTGATAAAGCCAGCATCAGGCAGATACTGCCTCTAAGGCCTGTATGAGCCAGAAATATTTTACTACACCCATATTGAGTGTAGGGATACAAGGGTTGTAGAACTGCGTCTCTAGGAATAAGTTACGATGACTGGATGTGCCTAAAACATACACTGAGCACAAAACACAGCACTTTAATTAACATTTCAGCTTCTGGCTAGCTAATAAAGTGCCAAAACATGAGAAAAATATTACTAGACACTTTCCAAAGTGTCAGGAATAAGTTGTGTCACTAAAAATGGTATTTACGACACTTAAAAGCTTTATTAAGCGCTTTAACGGATTACTATCCAACCGAACAACCGGACTATACCCGGAACATAAAAATATTGACATTAACAATATTGATCTTTTTCTGAGCCAGTTAGGGTCCCTGAACACCCTAACACACGCGTTAAAACACATCGCATAACTAACCAAGTTAATCCCTAAATCTAACGTAGTTAACCTAACTAAACATCAACTAACTAGTTGGAAATGAACTAGAAGCCCCCCCCCCCCCCAATCCTAACCGTCCCCAACTAAGGGGGAACACCCATGGTACAAGTTTGATTATTTTAACCAAGATTGTTTGATATCTAACCTACATATAATCCATTGGATGAAAACTTCTAAATTGTCTATAAGTATGATGGATGGCACTAGAGATCATTCACTCCACACAACACACAAAAATTACACCCTCTCTTGCTCCCTATATTCTCGGCCGAACCCCCCTCTCCCCATCCATCCATTTTTCGGTTGCCATCTTCTCATTCCAAGGTTACACAAACATCACGGGTCACATACGAGGAGCCTTGGAGCAAACGGAAGACGAAGGACCTCTCTATCTAGCTTTTATCCACCTCTTTTGCGCATAGATTCTTCCCTAGCCTCGAGCTAGAGGTATAATGCTTAAAACACCCTCTTGAACTAATCTAAGGTGGTTAATATGTGTTGTAACGGTTAAAACTCGAAATCTTATAAAATCATGCATTAAAGTTTACTAAAAATGCAAGTATTGTTGGTTAAAAGCTCATAAGTTGTGTAAATGTTGTAGTATTGATTTTGTGGATTATCTAGACCCGATCTATGTTGTGGTAGCTCGGATCATCATTTAACCCGGTTTGGTTAAGGTCATGGATCTTGACATAAGCTTGTTTTGAATGGTACAAGGGTTAATAGGTGAAACTCTACCACACGCGAATCATGAACTTGTGTAAAAATGTTTTACTTGTAAAATAGTATTCAAAACTAGCAGATCTACGCATCTGCGGGTGGTATTTTCAAAGAACCACATATCACAGAAATCATGTTTTCTAAAAATGAATCTTACATTAACAAGCATGATTTTTATAAACCACAAGTGTGTAAACACTTGTGAAATTAAAGGTTTTGACAAAATAACAAACTTTGTAAAAATGACGAGAAGTTGTAAAGATGGATTTACTCTAAAAACGAGGTTTTTACGGGATCAAATTACTTTATATAAAGATCCACAAAATATAATGGGATTTACACTATAGTTTCGGAAAAACTACAAGTTCATGTACTTATGCGATTTACATACTTGTCGACTAGTTGATGTGTCAGAAATTGTTTGATTGAATAAAGAAGTTGTTGAAATTGATTTTGTAAAAGAAAATGATACGCTTGAAAGCGTGGCCACCTCCAGTTACAGAGGAAACTCTGGCGAAATTTTCCTAAAAACCTAACACTTAGAATTATTTTCACAATAAGTGTTAGAAATAACTTTTTGACATGCTTTCAAAATATATTTCGCCACGACTTAATTTACAAATATTCGGAGGTGGAATTTTTACAAAAATTAAACGTGATAAATAAATATATTAGTAAATATATTTTCACCACACTGTTTATGATTATTTTGTGAAAAATACATAAATATTATTTTTAGAGTAAAAATAATATTTTCGAACGTTAAAAGATCCAAAATAATACGAACGCCTCTACGATAATTATATAAGTTACACCGGTAATTACTATTACCACACGAATGATAAAACGCAACTTAAACATTATGCGGAACGACTTATGAACGCGTATTTTGTCAAACGTATTATTTTTGGAGAATATTATGCGATGAAAATATAATATTTTTGAGAAAAATATTTATATTTTGGAATTAGAAATAAATATATATTAAGTGAGACTTAATGATATAATTCGAACGCACATGTATTAAATCCCCCATCCTTGGGAAGGAGATTAACTACCAAGTATATACGAAAAGTAAACACGGAATAGTTGTCTAACTATTTCCCAAAAACTTAAACTATAAAGCTAGGGCACGGCCGTCCGTCTAATAGAATTAGCACATGTAGGTCGTTGCACAGCTGCCTGATTTGGAGTACTTGGTAGAGACGCACCGACTGTGAGTTCATGTCCCCCTTTTCTCTTAACTGTTTTCAGTTTTCTAAACTGCGGGGGTGAAATACATGTTACTATGATTATGAGTACTTTTTACATGGTATGGTTAGCGTAAGGAGGGTTACTACTTAGATCATGTGAGTGGGTAGGCGGGAACTGGAGGCCATTAATCCTCATTGTAGGACCGAGGGACGTAAGCGGTAGATCTATCTGGGTGTAGCGAGCCCAACCCCAGGTCCAGCATAACGGACCTCGGGGTGACTTTGTGCCCCGACGCAAAATCGCAAGGTTTGAGTCTTCCTACTTGCACTTCACACGTATCAATGGCCTTGCAAACCATTGGTGATCTCTTTTTTCCTTATTTGCTACATACCAGGATTTTTGATAACTACAAAGGTTTATTTACTCACTTTCGCATGAACTCGCTCAACATTATTGTTGATTTTTCAACTTACATGTATTTCAGGGAATTAAAAGATCTGGCACGGTATGGCACGTTTTCCCGCTGCACTAGTTTCCGAGGTCATCCGGGGTTTGGGGAATGTGACTCTTTCCTGGACAAGTCACAGTCCTTAAACCATGATTATGTTTTGTTTGTATTGTTGAACAATGTTATGGTTGTTAGGGTATTTTCCCGTTAAGACAATGGTACTGTATTTGGTTTTTAAATATAATGGATGATCTTGCATGTTTTTAATTCATATAGCTTTGTTATGATTAAGCTATGGTATTAAGAAGTCACACCAAATTAACCACACTTCCGCAAAGCTAGGGTGTGACAGCTTGGTATCAGAGCTCTGATTATAGCGAACTAGGATTCCTTCTCGAGTCTAGACTATGATCACTAGGGCTCTCACGAAAACATTTTTACTGCATACCACTTAAGTCCAGATCCAAAACCTTTTTATAAACAAACGTTGAGCACATGTCATTTATTATTTTTAGGCTCAGTCTTGGAGGCTAAGGCTCGGTCTTGGAGGCCGAGGCTCGATCTTAGAGATCGAGGTAGATGTTTATTGTTTTAGGCTTAGTCTTGGAGGCTGAGGTTCGGTCTTGGAGGCCGAGGCTTGATCTTAGAGATCGAGGTAGATGGCTAGTGAGACTAGGAAGAGTAGGCTCAGTCATGAAGGCTGAGGCTCGGTCATGGAGGCCGAGGCTCGATCTAGGAGGTCGAGGTGGATGATAGAGCAGTCTTAGAGACTGGGAGGAATTTGGCTAGTGGGACTAGGAATGTCAGTCTAGGAGACTGGGACGCTAGTGGGACAAGGAGGATTATGTGATTTCTTACTTGGTGACTTATGTGATTACCTGATTGTATGACTGATTATTTGTGCATATTTGTGTTTATGTTACAGACTCATGGACTCGCCCGGTACCGGCGATTCGCACACCACCGGACCTATACCTGTAGTATCTGATGACCTCCCATCCTCAGAGCACGAGGTGCACACTTCTGACTACACCAGCACTGACGAGGACGATTTTCAGCCCTTCGCACTACCTGAGGGTGCTGATGAGCCTGCAGATGGCCCTCCCGTTGAGTACCTACCATTAGTAGAGATTCCGGCTCCTATACCTTTAGCCGTTTATCCTGCGTATGACTTACTTCTTGACACCGAGGCTGACGGCGATATTGATCTGTATGACGACGAGCCGATCGAGGATGAGATCCAGGACGCGGCCCTTCTTCCTGCTGGCGATCTTCTGATGATCGCTGATGCTCCCGCCGAGGATTCGCCTGCGCATTCTCCGGTCCCAGACTCCTTTGAGTCTGTGGCATCCGCACCTTCCCACCCTTTGAGCGCACAGCACTTTTCGCATGGTTCGGACCCCGACCAGGCATCCTCTGTTGCTCCTATTCCCAGCTTTGCGTTTGACCATGATGACATAGAGGATTCTGATCCCATCTTTCCTCCGGGATTCGACCCGGATCATGATATAGAGTTCATACCGATGGATCAGCCCATGGAGGATCCAGCTGATCCAGTCGATCCTATTGACCCCGGGTTCGATTTCGAGATGGCTTTTGATGACCCTGAGCCTGCCTTGGCTCCTGAGCAGGCAGCTGCTCTAGACCCTATGCCTGAGCATGACCCCGTACATGCTGGCATCCCTGTTGAGCCAGTTCTGGCTGACCCGCCTGTCGATGATCATCTGGAGGGTGATCATGTTATTGCTGCCGATCATCTCGACCCACCTCTTATTGCTGATATACCTGTTGACCATCCTGTCGATCACATTGCACCCGTTCACCCTATTGTTGCTCCCCCACCTGATCCCGTTCCACTAGAGCCCGAGCATGCACTGTTTGTGGCACACATGGATCCACCGGACGAGCACGCACAGCACGGATGGATTCCTGCTGATGAGGATGTTCCACCTATTCCCCCACACCACACTGATACACGACATGTTGATTTCTCTTTTCAGGTTCCTCAGTTTGTACCTCCAGCGAGACCTGGAGAGGGTTCATCGGCCCATCCCTTTGGGCATATACCGACATATGTTCCTGTTTTGCCACAGTTTCCACCTGTTGTACCCCCTGTCTCTCCTTTTCATGTGGCACCTTTTGATCCCACTAGTACGCCATTCCTTTGGCCGTCACCTCCTGTCATGCCACCTACTGATCCTTACCATCCATTCCATGTGGGACACACTATAGAGGACGTTTTGATGTCTTTCGTTTTTCAGCATGAGTCACACACGCAGCGTATCCAGGAGCTTGAGAGAGCTCAGCTGCCACCATGTTTGTGCCATGGTTAGACACACTCTCCTTTGCAGCCATTTCGACCTGTACCCCCAGATTATGCTGCACGCCTTTTTGCTTTAGAGCAGCAGGTTGCTTCATTCATCCGTACTCAGAGAGCCATGGAGGAGGACTGGCTCCAGTTACGTCGTTTGTTTTACACTCACTTTCCCCCTCCTCCACCACCATCTGTATAGAACTCATCAGTACTGTTTGGGTAGACGTTGGTGAGAGGACCGCGATTGCTTTTGACTGCACAGCCTTTTTAGAGACTACATGATGATTCTGACTTTTGTTGACATATATTTGATGTATTTGATGTATTTGACACTGACTTGATATAGTTTTTGGACAGGGGTGATGTAGCCCCTAGTTGATTGATGATTGTATGACACAGTGATGTACTGATACACATACTACGTGGTCTCGATATATAGCAATCGCAGTATTCTCATCATATTTGCTTCGCTTGATTGCTTATTTATATTTTTATGACATGGGATGTTGTGTGTATAATATTTGTGACATGGGATGTTGTGTGATTGGTATTTGTGATATATTGATAACATGAGATGTTATGTGCTATTACTATTACTATATAAGTACGCTTCACTATGGCCTGACCAACGTAAACACATCTTTAAAAGATGCCGCCAAGACGTCAACAACAGCAAATGCCTACGACTCAGGAAGAACTACAGCAAGTCATTGCTGCTGCCATTGCTCAATATGCTGCCTCTCAAGGAGGAATGAGTGGAAGCAACTCTGGCAACACCGGCAACAACAACAATCCACCTCATGGTAACCCTAAGTCATTAAGACATACCATGACCTAAATGGATTTCCTTAGCAAGAATGCTAATGCAAATCATATGTTATAATGTATGTGCAGGGTGCACCTACAAACAGTTCTTGGACTGCAAGCCCGTAAACTTTGATGGCACAGGAGGTGCTGTCGCCTTTGTCCGCTGGGCTGAGAAAACCGAATCTGTTCTTCGCATGAGCAAATGCGCACTGGATCAGCAAGTCACCTATATCTCTGGGCTATTTTTGGATGGAGCCCTATCCTGGTGGAATTTGCAAGTACAGACACTTGGCGAAGCTGCTGCCTACGCGCTGACCTGGACCGAACTGAAGGAACTCATGCGCAAAAAGTACTGTTCCCTCGCTGAAATCCAAAGATTGGAGACCGAGTTCTGGCATTTGAAAATGGAAGGCCCAAAGATAGCAGAGTATGTTCAGAGATTCCACGACTTGTCGCATGTGGTACCTTACATGGTTACTCCTGAGTTCAAGAGAATTGAGCGTTTCATTTGGGGATTAGCTCCTCAAATCATAAGCATGGTGACCTCCTCCAAACCTGCGACTATCACTGAAGCCATTGATTTGAGCGTGGCTCTCACAGAGGAGGCAATTCGTTTGAACAAGTTTGATGAAGTCGAGCCTAAGAAGAAAGAGACTCATGTGGAGTCATCTGGAGGAAACAAGCGGAAGTTTTCAAACTTCAAGCAGGGCACCGAGGTGGTGGTTAAGAAAGGGGAATCAAGTATGCCAGTTCAGGATACAACTGGTGGTAGGAGGAAAGGTAAGGGATATATGGGTGCACATCCCAAGTGTAACTCTTGCCAACGCCATCACTCTGGTCGATGCAGGCCAAAAGTATCTGAAGCTTGTGGAAAGACTGGTCACTTGAAGGATTCTTGTTGGGCTAGTGCTGGCTGGGGAGGCCAAGGAGGATTTGGGAATAGAAATAATCGTGGTGGTATTGGGAATCGCCCACAAGGAAACAATGGAGGTGATGGGAATCGGGTCAATAATGCAAACCAAGCAGGCACTATGAATCGTAATCAGATGAACAATCAAGCTGGAAACGGTGGTGGAAATGGGCAGAGGCCCGGATGTTTCAACTGTGGTGATCTTGGGCACTACAAGAGGAATTTCCCGGAATTAAACCAAGCCCGCGGAAGGGTTTTCAACATAGAAGCAAGGGAAGCGCGCCAGGATCCCAATGTTGTCACTGGTACGTTCCCTATAAACCAACGCTATGCATCCGTTTTATTTGATACTGGTGCCGATTATAGCTTCGTGTCGTTAGAATTTAAGAATATGCTTGGTTTAGCCGCTAGTAAATTAGATGTTCCGTACTCGATCGAATTGGCGAATGGGAAGTTAGTAGAAGCTAATGAGGTGATTCGAGGTTGTGTGATTGAATTGGGAGAGCGTGAGTTTGCTCTGGACCTACTACCAGTCCAGTTGGGAAGCTTCGACGTGGTAGTAGGAATGGATTGGTTATCAGGCAACAAGGCAGAGATAGTTTGTCATGAAAAGGTTGTTCGTATCCCAACCAATGATGGTGAGACCATTGTTGTTCACGGAGAGAAGCGTGAGACGCCGTTGAGGATTATTAGCTGCCTGAAAGCAAGAAAGTGTTTGCAGAAAGGATGTGTTGCTTTTCTGGCACACATTGTGGATAAGAAAGCTGAAGAACCGAAGATCGAAGACATCCCTGTCGTAAGGGAGTACCCAGAAGTCTTCCCAGAAGATTTGCCTGGCTTGCCGCCTCAAAGGCAAGTGGAGTTCCGCATTGACTTAGTTCCAGGCGCCGCGCCTGTGGCTAAGGCACCATACAGACTTGCTCTGTCTGAGATGCAGGAACTGTCGACACAACTTCAAGAGTTGTTAGACAAGGGATTCATCCGACCAAGCTTCTCGCCTTGGGGAGCTCCAGTTTTGTTTGTCAAGAAGAAGGACGGTAGTTTTCGAATGTGCATCGACTACCGGGAGTTGAACAAGCTGACGATCAAGAATAGGTATCCTCTGCCAAGGATTGATGATCTGTTCGACCAACTTCAAGGTTCAAGCTTCTATTCGAAGATCGATTTGCGATCTGGTTACCATCAGCTAAGGATACAAGAGGAGAGTATCCCGAAGACAGCCTTCAGAACCCGTTATGGGCACTACGAGTTTCTCGTTATGCCGTTTGGTTTGACAAACGCACCTGCAGTGTTCATGGATTTGATGAATCGAGTTTGCAAGCCGTACTTGGATAAGTTCGTGATTGTATTCATCGATGATATTTTGATTTACTCAAAGACGAAGGCTGAGAACGAGCAGCATTTAAGAGCCATTCTGGAGCTGCTGAAGAAGGAACAGTTGTACGCCAAATTCTCTAAGTGCGAGTTTTGGCTAAGAGAAGTGCAATTCCTTGGACACGTGGTAAATGGAAATGGAATCCACGTGGATCCAACCAAGATCAAGGCGATCAAGGATTGGGAAACGCCAAAGACGCCAACCGAGATTCGACAATTCTTGGGTTTGGCTGGCTATTACCGAAGATTCATCGAGAACTTTTCAAAGATCGCTCAACCATTGACGCTCCTCACACAGAAGGACAAGAAGTTTGATTGGGGAATCAAACAGGAAGAAGCATTTCAGGTATTGAAAGATAAGCTTTGCAACGCGCCAATCTTAGCCCTACCAGAGGGTACAGATGATTTTGTGGTATACTGCGACGCATCGCGTCAAGGATTGGGTTGTGTGTTGATGCAACGCCAAAAGGTGATTGCCTACGCATCGCGTCAATTGAAAGTGCATGAAAAGAACTATACCACTCACGATTTGGAACTCGGCGCAGTGGTTTTTGCCTTAAAGATCTAGAGACACTACCTTTATGGTACAAAATGTACGATCATCACATATCACAAGAGTCTCCAACACATATTCAACCAGAAGGAGCTGAATATGAGGCAAAGGCGATGGGTTGAGTTGTTGAATGACTACGACTACGAGATAAAATATCATCCAGGGAAGGCGAATGTGGTCGCCGATGCCCTAAGTCGAAAGGAGAGGATCAAGCCCATAAGAGTTAGGGCTTTGGAAATGGTTATTCGAACCGATTTTCCTCTGCGCATTCGTGCCGCGCAGAAAGAAGCTCTCAAGGGAAGAAACCTTGAAGAAGAGTATCTCCGTGGGATGGAGAAGTTATTGGTACCAAACAAGGAAGGAACGTTGTGTTTTGAGAAAAGGATTTGGGTTCCTTTGTTTGGAGGCTTAAGAAAGGTTATTTTCGATGAAGCTCACAAGTCACGGTACTCTATCCACCCTGGAGCGGATAAGATGTACCAGGATCTTAAAGATTATTATTGGTGGCCTAGGATGAAAGGCGATGTGGCTATTTATGTGAGCAAATGTTTAACTTGCGCTAAGGTTAAAGCGGAATACCAGAAGCCTTCAGGACTTCTGCAACAACCGGAAATTCCCAAGTGGAAGTGGGAACAAATCTCCATGGATTTTATTACGAAATTGCCAAGAACGCCAAGAGGCCATGACACCATCTGGGTGATAGTGGATCGATTAATGAAGTCAGCACACTTCTTACCTATCCGAGAAAAGGATAATACGAGCAAATTGGCCGAAACTTACATGAGAGAAATTGTTACACGCCATGGAGTACCTCTCTCGATTATTTCCGATAGAGATGGAAGGTTCGTATCAAGGATATGGCAATCCTTCCAAGAAGCTTTTGGCTCGAAGTTGAATATGAGCACCGCGTTTCACCCGCAGACCGACGGTCAAAGCGAGCGGACGATTCAGACGTTGGAGGACATGCTGAGAGCGTGTGTTATGGATTTAGGCGGTAGCTGGGATAAGCATTTGCCTCTGGTTGAGTTTTCATACAACAACAGCTACCACACCAGTATTGGTGCCGCGCCATTCGAAGCTTTATATGGGCGCAAATGCAGATCACCGCTCTGTTGGTCTGACGCTGGTGATAGACAGTTGGTTGGTCCTGATGTAGTCCAGGAAACCACCGACAAGATTGCACAGATACGAGAACGCATCAGTGCGGCTCGTGACCGGCAGAAAGCCTACGCGGATCGAAGCAGGAAACCTCTAGAGTTTGAGGTTGGAGATATGGTTTTGTTGAAGGTATCACCCTGGAAGGGTGTGGCACGCTTTGGGAAGCGTGGAAAGTTAAATCCGCGATATATTGGTCCGTTCAGGATTCTGGAAAGAATTGGGACTGTAGCATACAAGTTGGACCTACCTGCCGAACTGAATGGTGTTCACGATACATTTCATGTATCCAATCTGAAGAAAAGTCCAACACAAGATACCGTTGTCATTCCTACCGACGAAATTCATGTTGACGACAGGCTCCACTTCGTTGAAGAACCTGTTGAGGTCACAGATTGGAAAGTGAACAAGACCCGCCGGAGCAGTGTCAAGCTCGTCAAAGTTCGTTGGAATGCCCGCCATGGTCCTGATTTCACCTGGGAGCGTGAGGATCGAATGAAAGAAAAATACCCCCATCTATTTCCCAAGAACCCTGCTTCTACAAGCAGAACTTAAATTTCGGGACGAAATTTTTCTAATGGGGGGAGAATGTGACAACCCTCACTAAACCAGGTATCCGTACGATTTAATTAATAAATAATTTTTGCTTAATTACTGTGCTTACTTGAAATTACTGATGAACTGCTACTTGATTTCTGATACTTGTATATTCCTGCATCATACTTTACATACCGTCACTACATTATTTACATACTGAACTTTAGTGACAAACATGATGCACAAAAGCACAGTAGCACTATGAACGTATAACCTATTGAACATGCTGATAAAGCCAGCATCAGGCAGATACTGCCTCTAAGGCCTGTATGAGCCAGAAATATTTTACTACACCCATAGTGAGTGTAGGGATACAAGGGTTGTAGAACTGCGTCTCTAGGAATAAGTTACGATGACTGGATGTGCCTAAAACATACACTGAGCACAAAACACAGCACTTTAATTAACATTTCAGCTTCTGGCTAGCTAATAAAGTGCCAAAACATGAGAAAAATATTACTAGACACTTTCCAAAGTGTCAGGAATAAGTTGTGTCACTAAAAATGGTATTTACGACACTTAAAAGCTTTATTAAGCGCTTTAACGGATTACTATCCAACCGAACAACCGGACTATACCCGGAACATAAAAATATTGACATTAACAATATTGATCTTTTTCTGAGCCAGTTAGGGTCCCTGAACACCCTAACACCCGCGTTAAAACACATCGCATAACTAACCAAGTTAATCCCTAAATCTAACGTAGTTAACCTAACTAAACATCAACTAACTAGTTGGAAATGAACTAGAAGCCCCCCTCCCCCATCCTAACCGTCCCCAACTAAGGGGGAACACCCATGGTACAAGTTTGATTATTTTAATCAAGATTGTTTGATATCTAACCTACATATAATCCATTGGATCAAAACTTCTAAATTGTCTATAAGTATGATGGATGGCACTAGAGATCATTCACTCCACACAACACACAAAAATTACTCCCTCTCTTGCTCCCTATATTCTCGGCCGAACCCCCCTCTCCATATCCATCCATTTTTCGGTTGCCATCTTCTCATTCCAAGGTTACACAAACATCACGGGTCACATACGAGGAGCCTTGGAGCAAACGGAAGACGAAGGACCTCTCTATCTAGCTTTTATCCACCTCTTTTGCGCATAGATTCTTCCCTAGCCTCGAGCTAGAGGTATAATGCTTAAAACACCCTCTTGAACTAATCTAAGGTGGTTAATATGTGTTGTAACGGTTAAAACTCGAAATCTTATAAAATCATGCATTAAAGTTTACTAAAAATGCAAGTATTGTTGGTTAAAAGCTCATAAGTTGTGTAAATGTTGTAGTATTGATTTTGTGTGATTATCTAGACCCGATCTATGTTGTGGTAGCTCAGATCATCATTTAACCCGGTTTGGTTAAGGTCATGGATCTTGACATAAGCTTGTTTTGAATGGTACAAGGGTTAAAAGGTGAAACTCTACCACACGCGAATCATGAACTTGTGTAAAAATGTTTTACTTGTAAAATAGTATTCAAAACTAGCAGATCTACGTATCTGCGGGTGGTATTTTCAAAGAACCACATATCACAGAAATCATGTTTTCTAAAAATGAATCTTACATTAACAAGCATGATTTTTATAAACCACAAGTGTGTAAACACTTGTGAAATGAAAGGTTTCGACAAAATAACAAACTTTGTAAAAATGACGAGAAGTTGTAAAGATGGATTTACTCTAAAAACGAGGTTTTTACGGGATCAAATTACTTTATATAAAGATCCACAAAATATAATGGGATTTACACTATAGTTTCGGAAAAACTACAAGTTCATGTACTTATGCGATTTACATACTTGTCGACTAGTTGATGTGTCAGAAATTGTTTGATTGAATAAAGAAGTTGTTGAAATTGATTTTGTAAAAGAAAATGATACGCTTGAAAGCGTGGCCACCTCCAGTTACAGAGGAAACTCTGGCGAAATTTTCCTAAAAACCTAACACTTAGAATTATTTTTACAATAAGTGTTAGAAATAACTTTTTGACATGCTTTCAAAATATATTTCGCCACGACTTAATTTACAAATATTCGGAGGTGGGATTTTCACAAAAATTAAACGTGATAAATAAATATATTAGTAAATATATTTTCACCACACTGTTTATGATTATTTTGTGAAAAATACATAAATATTATTTTTAGAGTAAAAACAATATTTTCGAACGTTAACAGATCCAAAATAATACGAACGCCTCTACGATAATTATATAAGTTACACCGGTAATTACTATTACCACACGAATGATAAAACGCAACTTAAACATTATGCGGAAATACTTATGAACGCGTATTTTGTCAAACGTATTATTTTTGGAGAATATTATGCGATGAAAATATAATATTTTTGAGAAAAATATTTATATTTTGGAATTAGAAATAAATATATATTAAGTGAGACTTAATGATATAATTCGAACGCACATGTATTAAATCCCCCATCCTTGGGAAGGAGATTAACTACCAAGTATATACGAAAAGTAAACACGGAATAGTTGTCTAACTATTTCCCAAAAACTTAAACTATAAAGCTAGGGCACGGCCGTCCGTCTAATAGAATTAGCACATGTAGGTCGTTGCACAGCTGCCTGATTTGGAGTACTTGGTAGAGACGCACCGACTGTGAGTTCATGTCCCCATTTTCTCTTAACTGTTTTCAGTTTTCTAAACTGCGGGGGTGAAATACATGTTACTATGATTATGAGTACTTTTTACATGGTATGGTTAGCGTAAGGAGGGTTACTACTTAGATCATGTGAGTGGGTAGGCGGGAACTGGAGGCCATTAATCCTCATTGTAGGACCGAGGGACGTAAGCGGTAGATCTATCTGGGTGTAGCGAGCCCAACCCCAGGTCCAACATAACGGACCCCGGGGTGACTTTGTGCCCCGACGCAAAATCGCAAGGTTTGAGTCTTCCTACTTGCACTTCACACGTATCAATGGCCTTGCAAACCATTGGTGATCTCTTTTTTCCTTATTTGCTACATACCAGGATTTTTGATAGCTACAAAGGTTTATTTACTCACTTTCGCATGAACTCGCTCAACATTATTGTTGATTTTTCAACTTACATGTATTTCAGGGAATTAAAAGATCTGGCACGGTATGGCACGTTTTCCCGCTGCACAAGTTTCCGAGGTCATCCGGGGTTTGGGGAATGTGACTCTTTCCTGGACAAGTCACAGTCCTTAAACCATGATTATGTTTTATTTGTATTGTTGAACAATGTTATGGTTGTTAGGGTATTTTCCCGTTACGACAATGGTACTGTATTTGGTTTTTAAAATATAATGGATGATCTTGCATGTTTTTAATTCATATAGCTTTGTTATGATTAAGCTATGGTATTAAGAAGTCACACCAAATTAACCACGCTTCCGCAAAGCCAGGGTGTGATAGTGCACTGCCCCCAATGCATGTAGTTGCAATTCTTGCAAGTGGGCTTCTCACCCGATCTATCCTGGTTCTTTTTTAACCCAAACCTCCCCTTTTTCTTCTTGTCAGACCTGTGGGAGCTATCATCTTCCCTCTTTATCTTACCCTCATCATTGGTCTTTCCAGACCTGCTTCTGATCATGTCTAATGTGAGGGATAGAGATAGATCCATAGCGGACCTGTAGGTTGTAGGCTTTGAAGCCTTCACCATCCCTTTTATCTCTGGTGCCAGACCACAAATAAAGTGCGCAATGCGCTTGGGTTCGGGTGTAATCAGATATGGAACCAATTTTGACATGGAATTAAAGTCAGTGATGTAGGTTCTACAGTACAGATTTTTCATAACAAGAGTCAAGAAGTCTGACTCTACTTTTTCAACCTCATGTTGAGGGCATTAGGTTTCTTTCACCAGGTCCACAAACATAGACTATTCAAGATTATAAAGGGGGATCTTCCCCGTGGACTGTACCAATGCTTTCCACCATGTTAGGGCATCGCCCTTGAACGATTGAGACACATACTTTACTATGTCTTCTTTTGCACAACCGCTGATATCCACAACGGTCTCCCTCTCGTCCAATCACTTCACGCAATCGATGGCCCCCTTCTCGCCATTGAAGTATCTTGGCTTGCAAGAGACAAAATACTTATAAGTACATTTTTTAAAGGATCGGGGCTCTTGATAAAAAATGATCTTCTTCGATGGTTCACTCTTCGCAATTGATGAGTGAACAAATTCTTCTTTTCGAGATGTATGTGGTTTCAATTAGGACTTGGAGCGAGTTGCACTCGACTCCTTGAGAACTCTATCTACAGCCTTATTAACAGTTGCGTCAATCATGGCCTGAAGATCAGCACCATTAATATTCACATTTGCAGCATCGTTTATGTCCGTAGTACTGCTGTGTGCTTCATCAGAATTCACCATTTTGAAGCTTTAGTGCTAAACACCAATAACAACAACTGCTTAGTTGCAATTTAATAGTGAATCATTGCATTTGATGATTAACAAGCCATAGTATTATTGAACCATATAGGCTATTAAGTTATAACATTTCTAATGAAGGTTACTTCGAAATTAATTCAATATAATTGGCCTAGTTTACAAAAGAACCATCAATGGCACTTTAGAATAGGACATAGTCCATTAATTATCAGACAGTGGATCATAAATCACAACTGTCGTTGTCGCATTGACAATATTAAATAGCCCGAAGGCTCGTCCCAAAGGACATTTAAATATGGCACAAAAGGCCTTGTCACAAGGACATTAAAACATAATCCGCGATCTTCTTTGATCAAGGGTTTTTAAGGCTTGAACATAGTTCTTCACCGCTGGATAGGGAGTTGTTGGAACCTGAAGGTTTATACATGAAGGATTGCATAGTTAAAGGATTGATTTTGTAATTGTTTAGTTTATATTTTGGGTCGACATGTATGGGTTTGGTTAGTTTTGGCCGGTTTCGAGTGGACCTAGTGATCCATGTGTTTAGTATTTAAGTTAACCTCAACCATTTGGTTGAGGTTGATCGGTTAGAAGGAGCGAACAAGGTACGGCCAGTCGAAACAAGGAAGTCTTGTATCAGTCATTGTTCATCTTTGAATGCAAGATATTCCGGTTTGTGTTTGAATATTATTGTCTCATTCATACTATTATTCTTGAATCAACTTGTGATTGATTTCCGCACTTTCACAAGTCACGTTTGATATCATTAAAAGGTCCTATCAGGTTTTACAATTGGTATCAGAGCCAAGAAACCAATTCTTGGTTCGGTTTTGATATCATTCAGATTCAAGGATATCTTATATTACTGATCCAGTTTTGATAGTGTTTGTTTTGCAGTAACAATAGTTTTGGTTGCATGTTCTGTTTTTCGGATCATTCAATCTTCAAACTGTTCTTAGAAATTATTGAAAGAATTTACTGATTTTGGTTTGTGTGATTTCAGTGAGTTGTTTGCTGATTTTTCGGAAGTTTGTTGAGGATTAAAATTCAAAGATTTCAAAATCTTTGAATTTTGGAAGCTGCTGATAATCAGGGATTTCTGCTGGTTTTATAACTTTGTTTGTTTTGCAGGGTCTCGACTCGAAATCAGCATATGTCGACTTGTGAACTTGCTGTCTCGACTCGCAACCAGCCTTGGTCTCGAGTTGTTCACTGCTAGTCTCGACTCGCAACCATTTTCAGTCTCGAGTTGTCTGCTTTTGGTCTCGACTCGCAACCATCTGTGGTCTCGAGTCATCTTCATTATTGTCTCGACTCGCAACCGTGGTCTCGACTCGCAACGACATTTTGCAACGCGATTTGGACTTTGGACTTTGAACTTTGAACAAAATCTTTGGACTTAAAATAATTAATTGATTAATTAATCATGTCTTCAAATAATGTTGACTTGGCTGCCCTTAACAAACAACAAGAACTGGATTCAAAGGTTGGAACCACTACACGCATTCCAAGGTTGACCGATGCTAACGACTTTCCTGAGTGGACGTGGCGTTTTGAACAACATGTAAAGGTCAAGGATTCTAAAATTTGGAGAAGTATTACGAGAGGGCCAAGGGAGATCATGACAGATAGTCCTACTGAACCAGGAGTAAAAGTAAGGAAACTCAAAAGTGAATATACCGAAGATGATTTCAATATAATTGAAGAAGATGAAAGAGCACTGTCCTATTTGACCATGGGATTGGGTCCAGATATTGCTATTGGCTTTCGTACCTACAAATCTGCCAAGGAACTGTGGGAATCTCTGATCGATGTTTATGAAGGAAATAAGGACATGAAGGAGAGTCGAAGAAATTTGCTGAGACAAAATTTCAACAATTTCAACCATATCTATGGAGAAACTGTTGATAACCAACTTCAGAGGTTTGTCAAACTAGTCACTCAAATGCAGATGGAAGAAATTCATACATCAAATGCTTCAACAAATAGACAACTTTTGAACGCATTACCAAAGAGATGGGATCATCATGTTGCAATGATCAAGAAAACAAAAGATCTTGCTAGGTGCAGTTTGTCAGAGATGATTTCTCATATCAAAGCCTGTGAACTAGATGATAAACAAAGGGAAACCAACTATAAGAACAGCATGCTAGCTGCAAGATTCTCTGTTGCTCCTACTTCGTCAAACAATAACAACGCAGCTCTCTTGTCTCAAGGAGGATTTCAAATGTTTAGCAATGCGGCATCTGCTAAGGTTGCTCCTACTTCAGGAAATGTCTATTACTCTGGGTCTTCTACACAAAATGCTCCATCACTTTCTACTACTGTTTCTGCTTCCGTTGTGAATGCATCCTCTGCTGCTCCTACTTCTACTGTGAATAATGAGATGATTGCTTTCTTTACACGAAAGTCTAAAGAAAATCTGGATATCGCAACCTCTGTTATAAACTGTTTGAATGCATTTGTTGCAGGAAAAATTGACCCTCCTAAATGGTGTGGCGATGACTTACATCAGATTTATCCTGATGATGTTGAAGAAATGGACATCACTTGGCAGATGGCTATGGCTGCATTCAGGGCAACTAGGTTTATGAAAAGAACTGGTAAAAACAGATGGGGTGCTTCATTTACAGGAGCTCAAGCTTTGGTGGTTCAGCCTGACATCAACTTTAACTGGAATTCCAAAATTGAGCGACTGAACATTTCAGCTCCAGAAAATCAAGCTGCTTCAAACAACATTGCTTTCATTACTTTAAATGATCAAGTTTCTGTACCAGAGGATGAGGCATGAGCTGAAAACTTGGCTCTCATGACCCAGATTCTTTCAGCTTCAGTCAAAGGTCTCACCAAAGAAGAGGTACTTTCTGCTTTCTGTACTCCTGAGTGTAAACAAAGAGTTGAAGTTTATAGAATACACAACGCTGAGCTAATTCAAGATTATCAAGATATCAAAAATAAAAACTTTACTTTATGAAAAAACGAAAAACTTTATAAAGAAAAGATTGAAGCTCAGCGAAAAGACATCGTCAAACTCAAGGATGATGTAAGTATGAAATCAAGTCAACTCTTATATGTTCAGGAGAAACTTTGCACTGTAACTAAGGAACTGGAAGATATTAGAGATAGACATCAAATAAATGAGCTTAATATTAAGAAATTTGATTCTTCCAGCAAATTAGTCAAAAACTTGTGTGATCAACAGCTCGCGTACAAGGAAAAGAAAGGGCGTGGTTTGGGTTTTAATCAGGCTCCTCCTCCCTATAATGACAATTATACTTATTTACCCATGACTGAGGAGGAGATGATGAATGAAAGTAAAATGACTGATGGTCCCAAAAACAATAAGTCATCATTTAATGACAGACCAATTGAGAAACAGAAGTCTGCTCTAATAAACTTTGTTTCTAAAGGCTCAATTGATCCTAACACTTCGTCTTCATGTGCAGATAAAGTATCTGAAGTAAAGTGTGGAGATGTTCTTGGGAGTGAACCAGTTGTTCATACTAATATTTCTGAAAATTATTTTGAACAAACTGAATCTGATATTGCTTTTGGTCGGTCTTTTTTTGCGTCATTTTGTGCTTATGTTTCGTCTAGTGACCCTGACGTTTTGGGCGAAACTGATAATGTTTGTGGTGAAACTTTGAACAATAAGTCTGGTGATGAATTTTCTTCAGTTAATGATTGTCAATGTGATGATTCTAACCCTTTGGTTGATGACAGTGTTACAGGTGAGGTCCCTCAGGACACATTCAGTGAAACCACTGAAACTTCTTCACAAGAAAATCAAGAGTTCTGTGATTCTTCTTCTGAATCTGTCTCAGTGGGCATCCCTAATGTTGAATCTAGTGGGATCCCATTGGAAACTGTAGTGGAAATTGAACCTGAATTAGTTTCACATGATAAATGTGTTGATGAAACGCATATTAATGAGACTTCTGCATGTTCAAATACTGAAACTGAATCTGGTAAAGAAGAAAAAGGTTTTGAGTTAAATAAAGAGTCATCAGAAAATGTTTTTGAAATTAAAACATCAACTTCAAATGATGATCACGGTAAAGAAAGGGTGTCAAATTGTTCATCAACATTACATGAATGTGTAGATTCTAATCAGCAGATACGAAAACGCTCAGAACAGCCACAAGCAAAACATATTAGGAAAACCAAAACGTCAAATCATTAAAAAACAAACAAAGATTCCTCATTAAAATATCAAAATTTTCAAAATACACACACAATGAAACGGCAAACATGTTTTAATTGTGGAATTGCTGGACACATTGTCAGAAACTGTGTTCAACTCCCAAGTGCCCAGTCTAAAAAGAAGTTTGTGCAAGATCAAAAGGTCAAGTCTAACCAATATCATTGTTCAGAGTCAATGACGACTGAAAAGTCTAAGCCAATGAAAAACAACTATCGCAAGACTAAACCTTCTGATCAAGATTGGAATGCAGCCAAACGTAAAAAACAAAATCAACAAAATGATTTTCGAAGAAATCAATATAAAGCTTTTGGTAACTACAATTCTAAATGGTCAAACAAGCATTGGAAACCTAAAGCTAAGGCCACACAATCCAATCCGTCTCATACATTTCATCAAAATTCTGCCATTGAAAACCCTTCGAAGTTTTTAAAAAAAGACAATTTAGTATGGCAGAGACTGACTTACATTGATGCACAAGGAAAACCCAGATCCACTATGGGTTGGGTTCCCAAATCTAACTGATCCCGCTAATCGTGCAGGAACAGCTGTGGAGGACTACCGTGCACCTCTGGTACATGGATAGTGGCTGTTCCAGGCACATGACGGGAGACTTATCCCAACTGATAAATGTCAAAGAATTTAATGGTGGATATGTCTCATTTGCGGGAGGAGAATCAGGAAGGATCACAATTAAAGGAACAGTAAAAACGGCGTTTTAAGCTTCGAGAATGTTAACTATGTTCCAGAACTGAAACACAATCTGTTGAGAATCTCTCAGATTTGTGATCGAGTAAATTCAGTTCACTTTACAAAGAAAGGATGTTATGTGCTTAAACCTGGGATTGTCATTCCAGAAGATTGGTTATTGATGTCAGCAGAGAGACGAGGAGACGCTTATGTGATTGATATGAACAAGAAACCGTGTGAAGAAGTTACTTGCCTATTCTCGAAGATTTCAGAACACGATGGTCTACTGTGGCATCGTCGTCTTGGACATGTGAATATGAAGAATCTGAACCGACTGGCTAAAGGTCAATTAGTCCGTGATCTTCCAATCAAAGATTCCATGTTGGTTGAAAAATGTGTTGCTTGTGCGAAAGGAAAAGCTCATCGAAAACCTCATAAGTCTAAACCTGTACCCTCAACGAAAGCTGTGCTCGAATTACTTCATATGGATCTTTTTGGTCCAGTGAATGTGTTGAGTATTGGCAAGAAAGCTTATTGTCTCGTAATCATAGATGATTATTCACGTTACACCTGGGTGTATTTTCTCAGCCACAAGAATGAAACTGCAGTTTTAGTGAAGAAATTCATCACTCTGGCAGAAAATCAAGCGAGCACCAAAGTAAAGGCTATTCGATCTGACAATGGAGGAAAATTCAAGAACGTTACGTTGGATACATTCTTCACTGAAAAGGGAATTGATCGTCAGTATAGTGCACCACGAACTCCTCAACAGAATGGAGTAGTTGAAAGAAGAAATCCTACTCTTATCGAGGCTGCACGAACTATGCTGGCTGACTCGAAGCTTCCTAGTTTCTTTTGGGCTGAAACAGTTAGCACGGCTTGTTACGTCCAGAATCATGCTTTAGAAAATAAACGTCATATCAAAACTCCTTATGAGATTCTGGAAGGACGTAAACCTTCGGTTTCATACTTTCGTATCTTTGGATGTCCATGTGTATTATTACTTATGGACTCTAATGGAAAGTTTGAAGTCAAAGGGGATGAATGTTTCTTTGTTGGATATGCAAAAGGCTCTGCCTATAAAGTATACAACAAAGTTATTAAAAAGGTCATCGAGTCGTGCAACATTGAATGGCTCGAAGAAAATGCTACGGATGGTAGAGTTGGACCAGATTGGTTATATGATTATGCAAATTTGTTTAAATCATTTAACAATTTGTCAAGTGTCTCTTCCGATGCAGGTGTGTCTACGCCAAAGCAGCCATTGTCTTTTGGTGATACTGAGGAAGAAGAACAGGCAGAAGGAAGCTTCAGACATCATACCATTGACCCGCCAGGAATGGTTTTTACACAGCATCCCTTGCCTCAACAAACGTCTCATCAATCTCTTGAAGGTGCACAATCCAGTGGAATTTCAACTAATGCAGCTGGATCAGTACTGTTTGCAGATCCCATTCCTGAAGAATGTAGTGTAACCACTCATGTGAGTCACAGTCCGGTAGCACCTAATGAGGGGGAGTCAAGCAACATACACACATCTCTAGACGAGACGATACCTGAATTTGCCATTCCAACAAGTGTTCAAAGAAATCATCCTATTGAGAATGTGATAGGTCCTGTGAATGCAGGAGTTCAGACCAGAAGCCAATCAGGAACCATTAATTTGTGCTTATATTCTATCTACATTTCTCAAATTGAACCTAAAACCATTGATGTAGCGTTGCAGGAACCAGGCTGGGTTGATGCTATGCACGAAGAGCTAAACCAGTTCGAGAGGCTAGGAGTATGGAAACTTGTGGAGTTGCCAAAAGGAAAACGCAAGCTTGGAACTCGGTGGGTTTTCAGAAACAAGCAAGATTCTGAAGGAGTTATCGTTTGAAATAAAACACGATTAGTGGTTCAAGGATTCAGACAGATTGAGGGACTGGATTATGATGAAGTCTATGCCCCAGTTGCTCGACTAGAAGCTATCCAGATTTTCTTAGCATACGCATCCTTCATGGGATTCACTGTTTACCAGATGGATGTCAAAACGACATTTTTTGTACGGAGAAGTGAAGGAAGAGATTTTTGTTGAGCAACCGCCGGGTTTTATTCATCCAGACCATCCATAATATGCCTACAAGCTTGACAAGGCATTATATGGGTTGCATCAAGCACCTAGGGCTTGGTATGCTACTCTGACAGAACATCTTCTGGCTCATGGATACACACGAGGCACAATAGATCAGACTCTGTTCATCAAAAGAGTGGGCAAGGATCAAATCTTGGTTCAAATTTATGTCGATGATATTATCTTTGGGTCTACAAGTGAGGAGCTTTGCAAAGATTTTGAGAGAGTTATGCAAAAGAAGTTCGAGATGAGTGCACTCGGTGAAATGACATTGTTTTTGGGTTTACAAGTTAAACAAGATTCACGGGGCATTCTAATTAATCAAGGGAAATATGTGGATGATGTGCTGAAGAAATTCAAGTTCACTGAGGCTAAACCGGCAGAAACTCCAATGGCGGAAAGACCGATGTTAACTGAAGATGCTGAAGGATCTCTGTTGATCAACGACTTTGTAGGTCTATGATTGGATCGTTGATGTATCTGACGGCTAGTCGTCCTGATATTATGTTTGCTGTCTGCAACTGCGCACGATATCAGGCTAATCCTAAAACTTCTCACCTTACTGCTGTTAAACGAATCTTTCGGTACCTTAGAGGCCGACCCAGGTTTGGTCTGTGGTATTCGAGGGATTCGAATTTTGATCTGTTTGCGTTTTTTTACAGTAATTTTGGAGGCACTGACAAGGACAGGAAATCCACCTCTGCTGAATGTCAATTTTTGGGTGACAGGCTCATTTCTTGGCAATGCAAGAAGCAACAAACGGTAGCTATTTCCACAGTTGAAGCAGAGTATGTTGCAGCTTCGGCGTCTTGCTCTCAAGTGGTGTGGATGCAACATCAATTGCAAGAGTACGGTTTGACTTATCTTAAGACTACCATATACTGTGATAATGATGCTGCCATACAAATTGTGAAAAATCCTGTTTTCCACTCAAAAACCAAGCACATTGATATTAAAGTTCATTTTATACGAGACTGTTTCGATAGAGGTCTTATCAAACTTGAGCAAATCGACACAGATGCAAATGCTGCCGATTTGTTCACAAAACCTATCCGCAGTTCGAAATTTCAAGTGCTTGTGGATTTTCTGAAAATGATTCGCTTTACTGACTGAGCATGTTTTTGTTTTATTCGTAGGTAAATTTGTTCATAAATTTTTCTATTCTTAGGTAGTTTTTATTTATGCTCAAATTTAGGGGGAGAAAATTATGAAAAATACAAAAACATTAAAAAATTGAAAAATACAAAAAGAAGCGTTGCATGACTGGGAAACGAAATGAATTTTCACTTTATGGTCAAGGGCTGACTCATGTAAGACCAGTATCGAAATAGTTTGACTCTAGTATGATGTGTTGGTAGGCTCCATCCTTAAGACTGGAAACAATGACTGTTTTGTTCAGAACTAAAATTGTACATGACCTCAGAAAAGAAAATCACTTGGAATTAGCTCATGTCTATTTGAATGTCTGTATGTTGTCCCGATACACACAATTTTGGTCTGACTTTGAAATCTTCTCTGAAAAAGTCGTGTATCTCCTCTGCTGCATCCAGATATATGCTAACCTGGAGGTGCTAGGCAACGACAGCTTCTGCTGCATCCAGATACATGCTGACCTAGCTGTACGTTGTCGCTCTGTAGATCAATTATACACCCAAAAGAGGCCCTCAAGTGCCCAAAAGAAACCCAAAAGACCTATATCAAACTGAGAAAAACTCGTTTGATCTGTATATTATACCATCTCTGCTTAAGATCTATTCTGTTCTCTTCCCAGTTAAGATTTCAGAGATCTGGATTGGACTTGTGAAATATGTGGTAGGGAAGCTACTTGCATGATAGAGTGTGTTGTCTATAATTCAGGGATTTGATTAGTATTTGATTGAGTGTTCATTGTTAAGAAATCAAAACATGATAAAACTTGTTACAGGCAGTTATATGGAAAAGGTCTAGGGAGATGAGTTTATGCGGACAAAAATACTGGCAATCGTCTAGATCTTTCGGTAGTAGATCAATGTTGATAAGTGAAGTCAAGCCTGAAACCTCGTGATTTGATCCCTGAGCAATTTTATTATTTCCTATTTATTTTTGTAAATAATAGTTTTTATTATTTATTTTTTGTTTTAGGTTTTTGTGTTCTTGGATTGTACTCAGAAGGTTTAGTGGGTTATTAAAATTATATCTGAAATTAGAGGATGTTTTTCATAAATGAATTAATTGAATTAATTAAATCCTTAAAAATCAGATTGAGCCCAACATTATGGTCTTGGCCCAAAAGTCAAAAGGCCCAATCCTTGGGTATATAAGACAGGTCTCGAGTCGAGACCTCATTTCTCACTCGAGACCAACTGCTATTCTCTCTCAAAATTCCGGCCAGTCTTTAACGTTTCCGATGCATTTTCCGGTCTCGATTCATCAAAATTGTTTTCCGGTCTTGATTCATCGACTTTTAAAGGTATTTTGATGTTTCGTTTGAAGTTTTACAGGAAGTTTGAAGATTTGATGCTGATTATACGAAGATTTGAAGATGACCTAGAACCCTAGTTTTGAATATATCTTGGTCTTCAAATAAATCATAGGGTCTTTTGGGATTTTGATCCAAAAAGCTGAGAAGATGAAGTTGTTTGTAGGGTCTCGACTCAGATAACACATAAGGACTCGAGACCAGTGGTTACGAGTCGCAATCTCATGGTCTCGACTCGAGACCTCAAGGTCTCGAATTGAGAAATCATAGTCTCGACTCATGGTCTCGACTCAATAACTCATGGTTTCGACTCGAGAACTCATAGTCTCGACTCATGATCTCGACTCATGGTCTCGAGTCAAAAGTAACAGTCTCGAGTCAAAATTTTATTATCTGAGTCATAATGCTGTTGACCTGTTCTGATTGTTGAGTCTAAAGTTTGAGATTTCTAAATTTGATTCAAGTATTTGCTTAACTCTTTATATTCCTAATAAACTTGTGTTTTATGCAGAATATGGATTTGAAGTTTATTTCAACACATAATCAAGCAGGATACTTAGCCCCTCCTCCGAAGAAACACAAGAAGTTGTACACTTCATTGATGAAAGGTCTCAGTAGTTGTCGTATTGTTCATGCACTACGAGAAAATCCAGTTTTTTACGAAAGTCTCATTCAAGAATTTTGGAAAAGTGCAAGGATTGAAGTTGTTGAAGGAAAAGGAGTTATTGTTGCTGACATTCAAAAGACGGTTGCCACTGTGACAGAGCAGATGATTCGAGAAGTGTTGCAGTTCAATGATCAAGAAACAGACTCCAAAGAGCTTCCAGCTGGAACTGTGGAAGAAATTTTACCTCGATTGAGTTACGAAGGACAGTATCCACCTCTGGTAAATAAATTTGTGCATCCTTATTGGCGTCTTTTGGTTTACATGTTTATGTTGTGTATGACAGAAACTAGAGGAGGTACAGATCAATTAAATATCACATAGTCTGCTGCTCTTGTTTGTGTGATAATGAACGGGCCTTTCAATTATTCAAAGTATATTTTGGAAGCGATGAAGAGAAATGTGTTTGGAGTCAGAAAGGACAAGTTTCTTATGTATCTAAGGTTCTTGCAGATGATTTTTAATGCTTGCTATCCAGATTTGGAGAGATCTGGAAACACATTGGAGTTGAAGCCCATGGGTCCAGCTTGTTTTGGTGCTCTCACTCCAAAGAAGGGTACTGAAAAGAAATTTGAAGGTTTAATTCCGTTAGAGAAATTTGGTCAATTTGCAGAGACTGAAGATGTAGCTGCTAATCCAGTAATAGTGCAACCTGTTCCAGTGAATGATGCGCCAATCAATGCACCTGCAAATGCTATAGTTGCTGAAGAACATGACATTCAAAGGGATATTGAAGATGAGCCTGAGACAGAGATTTTAACAATCAACTCTGACGATGAAGGCATTGAGGTTATGTGTGATTCAGGAGAAGATGAAGAGCTTCCTCCTGAAGCTGAAGCTGATATTGCTGTTTCTGCTGTTCCACCTGTGATTTCTGCTGAAAATTTGGCTTTGCTGTTAAAGTCTGTAACTGATAAGATGGGAAATCCTCCTTCTGATCTTTCAGTATCAAGTGAAGAGCCTAGTGAGAACCCAAAGGATCCTGATTCCCTGCCATTGAAGCGGAAAATGAGGGATCCTCAACTCGGAATGTATGTTGAGCAAAACAAAGATCAATCCATGAATATTGCTGAAGATGATGATGGTTTGTATGACTTCGATTTTGAAAGAAGTGTCACTGATACCACCACCACTATTGAAAATATCTTTGAGTTTGATGTTGATGCTCAAAGAGATAATTTAGAGTCCACCATTGTTGATGTTCAAGCTACGAAAGTTGTTTCTGAGTCTGTAAGTGGGTCAATACCGCTTGGTATCTCTGAATATGCAGGTCCTTCTGGAATTATTCATGATGTACCTGGCAGTTCAAGTGGTAGAAGACCTGAAGAGCCGTTGATGATGCCACTTAATGAAGACTCAAGTGATGATGCTGAGTTTATTAGCATGAGGGAGATGAAGAAACGACTGGTTGTGCTTGAGCAAGATTCAATTCACAAAGATGCCAAGATCATTCAACTTGAAGATACAATAGTTAAGAAAGATCAACAAATTGAACAACTTCAAGGAGTTGTAAGTTTGTTATTCAATATGGTTTATGATTTACGTGGAAAGTTGGAGAAGAAATTTGGGCAAGAGTTTTCTGATCTGACTGACGTTGAAAACAGAAGAAAAGCTTTCGATAGGGATGATGCTGAGAGAAGTGTTGCCATGGAACAATACTTCAAAAGAGTTACTGATCCAGTGGCAGACAAAGAGAAGGCTGAAAGAATTAAAAAGAAAAGGGAGTTTGTAATTTTAAAGAACAAGAATCTAGATCCAGATGATGATGATGCTCATGCAACTCACCATTTAATGGATGTTGGTGAAACTCTCTATGATAAAGTTGGAAAGCGTTCTAGTGTAGTTAGCTGGGGATTTGATCATGATCGCAAAAGATGGTGGATAAAAAGAAAAGTTGGTCCTGTCGAGTGGTACAAACATCCAGGCCAGTTTTAGTCTTTCACTAAGGTTGATTTGACAAATTTGTCTAAAGCACCTTATGTAGATGACAAGCCTAGAGGTCCTGGATATGTGTTTTTCGAGAGATTGAAGACGGAAGTTCTTCGTAACTTTCCTTCGATGCGCACGGCAGAGTCTTTTGTTAAACCAGCTAAAGGAATTAGAGATCCATACACAAACAAGCGTATGAAGATTGTGCACTGGCATTTAACTGACAAAGAAAAGATGATTCCGTTGGTGAAAAAGATTCCAAAAGGTGCTTTGAAGTCTTTACATTTCTGGGCTTATGATGAGCGTCTTGGACAGACAGTGTTTGTTTGTGATGATGATGTGAATTATCGATTGGTTGATCAAGTTGATGTGCTGAATCTTGCTCTTGAAGACCTGGAGGTGTTACCTCGAAACCAAATTAGATCAACTGAAAAGTATGAAGAGATTGCAAAATGATGGACTGCTGCTATTGTCTCAGCCATTCATATTCGCACAAAAGGTTTTGATAGGCTCAAGGATCGGTTGGGTGGTGATCGTGAAAGTTGAAGTCTCAAGAACCTCCATGCATAAACCTAGGGGGAGATTGTTGGAACCTGAAGGTTTATACATGAAGGATTGCATAGTTAAAGGGTTGATTTTGTAATTCTTTAGTTTATATTTTGGGTCGACATGTATGGGTTTGGTTAGTTTTGGCCGGTTTCGAGTGGGCCATGTGATCCATGTGTTTAGTATTTAGGTTAACCTCAACCATTTGGTTGAGGTTGATTGGTTAGAAGGAGCAAACAAGGTACGGCCAGTCGAAACAAGGAAGTCTTGTATCAGTCATTGTTCATCTTTGAATGCAAGATATTTCAGTTTGTGTTTGAATATCATTGTCTCATTCATACTATTATTCTTGAATCAACTTGTGATTGATTTCCGCACTTTCACAAGTCACGTTTGATATCATTAAAAGGTCCTATCAGGTTTTACAGGAGTCGTAGACTACAACTATCATCGTCATGAAAGACGATATAACTTGGCCCGTAGGCAAATCAATTGACATCACTAATGGATGTTATAATAATAATAATAATCACCATACAGATGATACTAGTCATGATCGTATTGATCATATAGACTATAAAGGCTTGGATATAACCCAAATGCCTTGACGGCAAGTGTGGTTCCTCAAGCCACTCTGCTAGGAGTGTTAACATTTTATGAATACTAAAAAAGATTAATTATCTTAAGAGGGTTTACCAATGTAGCCATGTTCGCATTGACATATAGGCAAGGTTAAACCATTAAGAAGATCTTTTGGAACTATTTAGCAGATCGATAAAGTTCGAATAAAATCAAGACGATCGCTTGAACAATGATGTAATGAAATATATATATAATATAACAAACATTAATTCCAAAAAAAATCTCATTAATTTAACTAATGATTGCAAAATTGCCCTAAACGGGTCTTATTTAACATAACTAGTTGTCCACGCAGGGACTAAAATAAAAACAGGTCCACACAGGGACTAATACTAAAATAAATTGTCCATGCAGGGACTTAATTGAAATAACATTACGAAACAAGTAAAATAAAGTCTTTAATCCTTGTCCTTCTTTCCTTTGATCAACTTTGTAAGTTTCTTAGGGAACTTACTGGTTTTCCTCTCACCTCTTTCCACTTGACGCTCTACGTCCTCCACCCTTCCCAAGGCCTGAGTTAAGACCTCCATTTGTTGTGGTGGTAATTGTGGTTGTGGTTGTGGTGGTGGTGGTGGGAGAGCAAGATACTGGTACCCATAAGCTGGATACCTAGTTAGGTAAGCAGGGGGAAAAGGAGATGGATATAAAGCGTTATGTACGATTGCTTCAACATATGGATCGTACGATGGCGCTTGGTAGTTGTAGCCCATAGGAGCTGATGGTTCTAACGGGTTATACCCAGTCGCAGCTGGGTAAGTGGGGATTAGCTTTTCAAAATGTTGGTGCATACATCTGTCGACTTCGTCTTGTATCAAGTCTTAGTCTTAGAATGTTAGATCAGGGCACGTTGTATGGAAAAATGTCAAAACTTAGGGTTTTTGGATGTTGATTTCGCTCCTAGCAGGTTGTGCAGGTGATTTCGCCCCAAACTGTTTCAAGCGAAATCAGCATATTGCTGATTTCGCTCCAAATGGATTCATGACATTAGGGGCGAAATCCCTTCCCTTATATATACCATCATGAGCGAAATCATTGGTGTGTGTCTTGTTTCGGGTAACGAATTGCTGCCGAAGTACCGTTTGACTTTTAATAGCTGTGAAATCAATATACAAGGCAATATTTAGTAGAAAAAGCTGTTTTCCATGTCCGTTTCTTGTTTTCCGCACCTGTAACGGATTAGAACACCTCTGATTGACTCGTTCGGGTCAGCACGCGATCCTACAAGTGGTATCAGAGCTCAGGACGAGGAGTTCTTGCCAAAACAACATCATTTTCTATCTTCTACACCTTCTTTTATTTGTTCAGGAAGATTTCACGGTCATAATCGGACCAAATTTTTACAGACTGTTTAAAATTGGACATAGACAAACCCTTGAAAGTTTCACGTCAAAATTCGGACTAAAAATAGCAAAAATGGACTCGTGAAGTGATTTCGCTCGAGAGTACATTCTGATTCCACCTGAAAAGTCAGATTTCGCTCTTAAGTAATTGGCTAATTCCACTCATAATCGAGGTTCCGCTCCAAACCAGTTGCTGATTTCGCTCCAGGAGGAAAAAAGTGCTAATTCCGCTCCAAGTTACAAATACCAGATTTCGCTTCAAAAGACTAACAGATTTCGCTCCAGGCTGCTAAAGCTGATTTCGCTCCAAAGCTGCATAAGAACCTGATTTTGCCCCAGTCAAACAAAGAATCTGATTTCGCTCCAGTCAAACCAAGCTTTCTAATTTCGCCCCAACTTGCTATTTCGCTCGAAACTGTCTGTTATTGAAATACGTGTTATCAAAGCATGGCTGAAGAGTTTTACAATGCTTTCGCGACACCGGTTGCACCTGTTACTGCTGCTGAGGCAGTATACAGTGAGAATGAGACGAGTACTCATTAGAAACCACCAAGGTTGATGTACACTGAGGATTTTCAGGGTTGGAAAAACCGTTTTGAGAACTGGATTCAAGCTTACAGATTCGATGCTTGGTGTTCATTGCTAAAAGATTACGAGAGACCTAAGAATGAACGCGGGTTAGAAAAGGGTTTTAATGACTTTACTGAAGCTGACAAGTTGAAATATACAAGTGAAAAGATGATGATCAGCATTCTACAGCAAGCTGTTAAAGAAGATATTTTTGTGTTACTCCAACATAACGGAACAGCTAGATCAATCTGGGAGGCTTTGATTCAGAAATTCAGAGGGAGTGCTGATATGATCAAAAACAAAAAGGCCTTATTGAAAAAGTCGTTTAACATGTTTACTGCTTTTGATCATGAAACAACCAAGCAAACCATTGATCGATAATGTCATCTGGTTCTAGAAATGGGAAGACTTGACATTCAGAAAGATGAGGATGAGTGGGTCGATAAGCTAGCTGAAGCCTTGCCACAACACAAGTGGGGAACATATTTGATGGTTGTTAAACTCATGAGAAAAACCGAGAGTATGAACTTGGCTCAGTTTATCCAGAAGATTGAAGAACAAGAGTTGGATATTCAAAAGACATCTATCATGACAAATCCAAACGCCAAACAAGATGTCAGTTTGTATTATCGAGGAAACAAATTTGAGACTACCCCCAGTCAAAGTCCGAAGATTAGTATTGCATTCAGTGCTGATGGTTCTGCAAGTCCAAATGCTAGTACTACAACTCAAAGTGGTGGATTCACTTCGTCATTCTCAAGCTTTGATCCAAATAGCAACACACCTAGCTCTCAAAAGCAAAATCCGACTAATCTGCAGTGCAATGTTACTTTAACTATTCAGAATGGTCAGAATATATCTCCTGAAGTGGCTAAGCAACACATGGCATCTCTGGTCGCCATGTTAGAGTCGTATGAAAGCCTGATTGCCGGAAGAATTGGTAATCCGATGCTCACGAAAGAAGATTACGACCAAATTGATGCAGAGGAGTTTGAGCTGATGGATGTGAAATGGTGTTTGGCCAGTGCCTGCAGGAGAGCTGAAAACTTTTCAACAGATTACTGGCAGAGATGAGTTTCGAGGAATGGCTACCTCTCCACTTGGGTTTGACAAGTCAAAGTTTACCTGTTTCCGATGTAAAGGAAAAGGTCATTTCAAACGAGAATGTAAGAATCAAGAATCATCTGGGAGTCAAGATAAAAGCAATTATTATCAGAAATCAATATTTCATCAGATTGATCAACAACCCCAGCAAAAGGATCAGAAAACTGCTCATGGGAAAATGATCGAAGAAGCAAACAGAAAAGCTTATTATGGTATAATCGATCAAGGTGATGAGTTTGTTGTAGAGGGATTTAGCTGGGACAAGTTTATACCTAGTGGGACTAGACCTGATGTGGCTCTTGTTACCAGAATTTTGGGTGAAAATGAAGATTGTCAGAAAAGAATCCCAATATTTCCGGATCTTGGAAGTGATGTTGATACAGATGATGAGGAGGAGTATCTTAACAAATGTAGACAAATCATTGATCCTGCTAGTTTTAATTTTTTCTATGCAGATAAGGTTGAGATGCTGAACCAGAAGAAGATTGCTCAGTTGAAGAGAGAGCTAGAAGCGGCAAAGTTACTAGCAGATGTAAAGGCGAAGACGAAAGCCGGAGAAACAAAAGCTGAAGCAGCTACTGAGAATGTGACTGAAAAGATTGTTGAAGTGGAGAAAGTAGTAGAGAAAATTGTCGAAATTGAGAAACTTGTGGAGGTTGAGAAAGTTGTAGAAATAGAAAAGATTGTAGAGGTTGAAAAACTTGTTGAAGTTGAAAAGATTGTTGAAGTTGAAAAGACTGTTGAAATTGAGAACATAGTTGAAAAGGTGGTTGAAGTCACTAAGCCTTGTGAGAAATGTTCAGAATCTTGCAAAGTATGTGAAGAAAAAGACAAGAAGATTGCTAAATTAGAAAAAATGAAAGAAGATTTACTGTCCGTTGTAAAGTATGTGAAGCAATCATATGATGTGCTGAATAGGACAGTTGATAGTTTGAAGAGACCAAATGCAGAAATTGAAAAAGCAAATGACAAGATGAGTGCAACTTTAATGACAGAGCAAAGTGTCATCAATGACTACATTGAAGATTGTGCTAAACTGAAAAAGGAGCTGGAGCTGGAGAAAATTGAGAGTGAAAGGATTAACCGATTGTTGTTGAGTTATACTACTTGTGATTATCTAATTGATCGGGTTTATCCTACTATGGCAGGTCTTGAAGCCTTCAAAAAGAAGAAAGAAAAAGAAGAGGATACTGGTAAGACACAGAGTCTCAAGTATAACAGATGTCCGCCTCCTATCTTTGAGACTTATTCCCCCAGGAAACCAAATGAGGAACATGTAGATAAGGCTCTAAACATCAAATTAAAGTCTGAAATCACTGATAAATTACCAGACAATATTGATGTCACATTCACAGCGTCTGACACTGATCATGAGTCTGAGTTAATTAAGAAAGTTGTCGATCAGGTGTTGGATATGGATGAAGGGTCAAAATTGGAGTCTAAGTCAGATAGTTCGTGTTCGTCAAACAGTTGTTTGACTTTGTCTGAGAAGAGTCCGAGTTCAGCGATTAAAAGGGTGTACAACAAAGAATTCCTGTTATCAAAATCTAATTTGAATGACGGATCAGTCAAAGTAGCATATACATTGAATGATTCAGACAAATTATATTCTGATAAGGAATTCCCAATAAGAAGTGTTAAAACTGAAATGATCAAACAGGTTTTCAAATTAACGGAAATTAATATTTCTGAAATAAAAGATTTAAATCTTTCTGCAAAACCTAAACCTTACACTTCAAGAATACAACCAAGAGTAAACAAGAAAATGGGTTACGGTTGTGGTTATGGTTTTCAAAAGAAACCAAACCATAATGGTAATCTCAAAAAGAAAGGTCTTGGTTTTAATTCGTCAGAAAATTATAAAAATCAGAAAACTTAGAAACCAAAAACAAAATTTGTTTCAGGAGGAAGCTCAGAGGATGAACATAAGAAACCATTTTGGAAGCAGTCAAATCAAGAGTTTCTTGCTGAAGTGAAAAAGAATGTGAGAAGGTTTGCTGAGAGAGTTGATAGAAGAACCTGCTTCAAATATCAAGAGGTTGCACATATAGCTTGGAATTGCCCCAAGGACAACTACCAAAAACAGGGAGTTTCTTCTAACTCTGTTTTGAGAAAGATTGAAGTTGATAAAAAGGAACAATTGGTGAAAATTGGTAAATTGTTTGAAAAGTCAAGTTCTGAAAAGGGTGAAAGTTCAAAACGTTTTTACAAACGAAGAGGTGATTTAAGTAAACAAAAATGGATTGTAAAAACAGAAAGCAATTCTGACAATGAATCTGATTCCATAAAATCAGAGGAGTCATTGGTTGATAAGAAGATTGTGAGTCCCGTTCCTTAGGTGACCGATAAATATTTTCCTAAATTGTCAAAGGAAAATCTGATGTCGAGAGTGGGAAAGGTAGAGATCTCAAATCAATTCTTCGCTGATAAGGGAGAATTTGATGTTGAGAAAGCTTTCAACGGGAAAGTCAAGCACATTTTCGGGAAGATGGTTGATAGGAAGGTTAAGGGTGCTAAAGAGTTTTATAAATCAAAGTGTTGGTGGGACAGATGTGTTCCAAAATCACCCAAGGCTGGTTAGGCTTGGGTGGATATTATGTTTGATTAAACACCTGACTTGCCGGAGATCCCAAGTTTGTAATCGCGGATCAGGAATCGGCATCTTTCTTAAAATTGATTATGTGAATGAATCTTAAAGTTTGTTAAATTTTACTAATTGTGGACTTGCCGGAGCTCTCAGGTTGATAAGAGTAAAGCAGGAATCGGAATTTTTGCAAATGATCCTACTAGTGGTACAGTTGGTAAAGTGCGGTGGTATACTTAATTTGTTATATTTTGTTTTACAAATGTTTGTGGTTGGTAAGTAAACTTGCAAGTGGTTGAAGAGATTTTCATTCACCAGTGGTTAATCAAGGTCATTAAGTTGAACTTGATTGGACCATACTTACATGAGGTATTTTGAAGAACAATGTGATGAATCCCTAATTTACAAGTGATTTGAAAATCAACAAAACTTATTTTCCGAAAAAAACATTTGATTAAAACAAACTTAAGTGTTTTGAAATCACAATGGGAAAATAGTTGTTGTGAGGGGGAGTTCTGATTGTTTATGCCGAGTGGATGGCGATTTGAAGTGATTTGATATCAGTTGTCAATTTGTTTGTACAGTTTGTTTTCAAATTTTCCTTTTAATGTGTTTGAATTTTAGGGGGGAGTAAAAATTTCACAGAAAAATCCAAAAACATTAGAAAATTTGAAAAAGACAAAAACGTGATAAAATGAAAAATGAGTTTTGTTGTATATAAGAGGAAATGATAGTACATCAGTGGACAATCACGGCATGCTAAAGAATTGGAGAGTTAAATAGTGATAAACGGTCTCACTGATGATGTGTCAGTAGGTATTTGCACATTTAATAGATTGTGACGAGATATAAATCTAAAAATCAAACTTACTTAGTTCGTGGGGAACAACTTCTTGGATATATGGGTAACCCCCGGAATCTTGTTTGAAAGGTCCCTTATTCTGAGATACTAGGTCTTTATGCTCAGTGATATCTGGGGTATTTTCTCGGGACTTCTGCTGCATGGAAATACTAACCTAGTCCCCGTATAATGCTTTCTGCAGAAAGCTTGAAATACAGCTACGGCCTCAGCAAGTTGATGAAACAATAAAATTGATAGTCACTGTTGTTGTAATCAAAAGATCCTCTAAAGGGGACACACCAAAAAGTCAAAGCCGTCATCTCTTTGCGTATACGGAAGTATCGACCTGAGCTCTCACGGCCCTCGCACCTAACCCTTTACAGATATCATTTATGGTATACTCACCTGAAAGACAGAATATTGGGATCTGGATACGGGAGTATGTTCAAGTGATGGGGCACGCGAATAAGTTTAAGTCCTTAAGACATTAATTGCGTATCTCGGAACAGTTGAACTTTGTGTGAGAATTTAAGAGGACCAGTATACTGACAATCTAAGTGAATCATTTAGAACTTAAAATGAAATAAAGCTTAACGGTGTTGGTGATTTGTCTCAGAAACTGATATGATCCTCTTACACAAACTCACAAAAATATTGTCTGTAAATATTTCTTTACTGCATTTCATTTCAGTTGTTTTCACAAAATTCCAAAAAGATTTTCGGTGTGTTTTAGCATAAAATTTTGAAAAATCCAAAAAGATTTTCGACAACTGATATTGAAGAACTGATTCTCAAAATTCCGAGTGCTGAACATGATGAACAGGTTTGGGAGAGTTTGATTGAAAAGTTTTTCAGAGAAGTTATTAAATGATCATTGTAATTCTGATTGTATTTTGATAGTAGGGGAAGTCAGTGTTGGTGCATACAATTAGATAATTTGTAAAAATCTTATTCTTGTAAATCTTATGTTTTGGGTAGAGGATCCGCAGGTGAACCTGGTAGTTAGTCTATGATCCAAGCACAAGTTGAGGGGGAGTTGAATTGTCAAAGAGCCAAGTTTCAATTCTAAAAGTGAAGATGCTGATGAACTTAAAGAATCAAGAGATCTGATCAAGAGAATTAGAGTGGAACGAAGAGTTCGAGAAAGAGTTTGGAAGCCCGAAGACTGATCAAGACTGAAGATGCGAAGACTTGACACTTAAGACTCGTCAACATCTGAGGGGGAGTCTGTTGGTGCATACATCTGTCGACTTCGTCTTGTATCGAGTCTTAGTCTTAGAATGTTAGATCAGGGCATGTTGTATGGAAAAATGTCAAAACTTAGGGTTTTTGGATGTTGATTTCGCTCCTAGCAGGTTGTTTAGGTGATTTCGCCCTAAACTGTTTCAAGCGAAATCAGCATATTGCTGATTTCGCTCCAAATGGATTCATGACATTAGGGGTGAAATCCCTTCCCCTATATATACCATCATGAGCGAAATCATTGGTGTGTGTCTTGTTCCGGTAACGAATTGCTGCCGAAGTGCCGTTTGACTTGTAATAGCTGTGAAATCAATATACAAGGCAATATTTAGTAGAACAAGCTGTTTTCCGTGTCCGTTTCTTGTTTTCCGCACCTGTAACGGATTAGAACACCTCTGATTTACTCGTTCGGGTTAGCACGCGATCCTACACAAAACCCACGGGCGTCGATGGTTGCGCAAAGGTGGCTGGTGTAGTATCAATCACCTGCGCAGGATTTGAGGGCCCTCCCATTGGGGGGTCCTCAGGGATAGGGGATAGGTGGTTAAAGCATGGGGCGAACTAAAATGTGGGCCCCCACGCACAGACATACATGCGTTTCTTCTCCTCCTTGATGGTTCTGGAGGCGGCGGAGGTGGTTGTTCCTCCATTGGTGGTGGCGGTGGTGGTGATGGTTCCACCGCTTGATGCTGCTTTGGTGGAGTGTTATGATAAGAAGGATTATACTCCCACTTATATTAACCTCACCATTCGGCCCATTTGTCGGGGCCCTGATAAGGCGATCCCGTGTAAGAAGCGGAACCACTTAAAATGTCAATGGGATGCGTAGGCGTCCCCGATGGCGGCATGATTGGATCTGGATCCTCGTCCACATCCATATCCTGACTTTCATCATGATGTTCTTCAGGATCCAACTGGCTTTAACCAGGAGGAGTGTTGATGTAGTCATTCGGGTTAAAATGCCCTTGTGACTGAGAGTAGTGCGAATGGGACTCATGTGAATGTTGAGGCCCGAAGGAGTGATGGTATGAAGGCGAAGTGCTTAAAGAAACGGAGTGCCTCACAGGTTCCATGGAATGCTCCAATCTTCAGAAGGATCTGAATCGAATGATGCAGATGGGAAGCGATGGTGTGATGGCCCCGCCTGATTAGATGGCCAACCTCGCATTGGACCTTTTCCACGGCCTCGAACTTTTGGCGGCATTTTAATAGGTAACCTGCCAAAAACAAAGAAAACAATATATATAAACTTAATAAAGATTAGGATTAATCCTAGGTCATTTGCCTAGACTCGGAAGTCTAAGGAATGTGCTACTGTGTCATTTGAGTTTAAACACAAAGGGCTAGTGTTTAATTCACTCAAACGTTGGCTCTGATACAAACCTGTCACACCCCGAATTTCCAACATAACCCGGTGGGCCCGGTGGGGAGTATTGTGACGTAGTTGATATCATCATAGACAATTAAACACATAATAGCACAGCGGAAGTCTTGGAATAAAATTACTATTACAAACCGAAGTGTTCGAATGTTCAAAAATAATTATACAGACGATTGTAATAAAGGTTCGATAGGCGGATCAAATAAATGTACAAAATGATGTTCAACAGACTTTAGGCATTCTAACGATTTGCAAGATCCTCTTATTGATACCGAGCAGCTTCCAGCCTATTTCGTATAGTACCTGTAACTTAGACTTTTGAAAATACGCCAGTTTACACTGGTAAATACAATTAACGACACATTTTGAAAATGTTTCCAAAATTGATTTGGGTGCACAAGGCACATGAAAATCTTTTATAACTTGGGCCAATTAAGAATTTTAATCTTGTACATAGTTACATGTTTGTTAATACATATGGGGCCCAGGATAGAAACCGAGACATGATTAACTGACACACCACTTATAAAACCCACGAAGGAGTTATCCCCAACTAGTGGGTAAAAATATATTTTAGCATTTAAGAACGTTTAACAAGAACTTGAAGTTAAACTCAGAATGTAAACTGACTTGACATCCCAAATAATCCTAAATATGTTATTACATCAGTATGTAATGAGTCTTGCCAAGAAATTATGTTTAAAACTCATTTTACATATAAAAGGGCGTTTTAGTCCTTTTAAAAGCATGATTTACGATTATATAAGTAAACTCAGTTTATTACCAGAAAGTTAACATCCAAATATGCTAAATATGTTTACTTATCAGTACATAACTCATTGGATGCTCATTTATATTTAATACCTTATTTTTAAACAAAAGGGCATTTTAGTCAAGATTAAGCATAATAACAGAACTTGCAATATAAACTCAGATTACTATATGACCATGTAATATAACCTCAGAGGGTTATACTAAAATATAATATGGTCATAATAGAACCTTAAAACAGAATGAAACTAATCTAATTCGAGTCAAAACCAAAAGTCAAAGCAGAAGTCAAACTTCACGACTTTCAGTTGCGAACCGACTCTAAACCTAGAATTGACAGGCTGAACATGTTTACACATGTTCTAATAATTATTACCAAGTTACTAAAGTGATAAATCATATTTTATAACACCTACATTATTAGATATGAATTATTTTAAAAACTGACTCGTTTAATTTTTAAATTAATAACTTTGACCCGTCAATTGACTAAGCAAGCGTGATTCTTAGGAGGTGCCGTTTTGAGAGATTAAAACCTACCTAATTATGACCACGTAGCCATGTTCGCCTCTTACAATGGCTCGACCATAATGGTCTAAGCCAAAAGTCAAAGCGTTTATCGAAAAACTTTGACTTTCGGCTTTTAAAATCCTATAAAACGAAAAGCAAAGGCTAAGGACACTTACAAAGGGCCCTAGCTTGAAACTTTAACTGAGGTGGAATCTCCTTTATGCCAGGAATCTCGAAGAGAGCAAGAGAAGTGAGAAGAGATGTTTTTAAGAGGTGCAAGGATTCAAGGCCACCAAGGACCTCTATTTATACTTGAAACTTGAAATGTAGGATTAAGCCAAGTGTAAGAGGGGTTCCAAGATCATCGCAGGTGTTAAAGACCATCAAAGAGCTCAAGGTTTTGAAATCATGTGAGTAGAAGTGGTTTGAGTAGTGAACAAGCATGCAACCTGCAGCTGTCCAAAGGTTTCTGCCTAGAGGGGCTCCTTACGCCCCGCAATCGAGATTAGTCAAGGGGGTCGTGGCTCGCCACGTCTCACAAAATTAGTAAAACATTTTTAAACTTTGGTAGTTTCAGTCCCTTGCCACCAAAACTTGTTTATACTTTCATATTTGGCTCTTTTGACCCTTCAAGTTAGATTATAGTTATTCCCGGAAGTATAATCGAATATCATTAAGCTCCGGGTTCGTAAAAAGGTCACTCAGAGGTATAATTAAACATTTTGATGCTTTTAACCCTTCAATTCATAAACTTTCGATTTAAATCACAAACGGTTTCGTACGTCCAACACGTGGCTAGTTAAAGGATACGAATACCGTAAAAGGTCATTCAGAGGCATAGGTTATGCATGTTGACACTTTTAGTCCCTCCACATACATCTTTTCATCATTTGGCAATAATAGTACCTCATAGTCAATATTTGACATATTTAGGGTTAAGGACATGTGTCAACACATTATCATTGTTGGACACGATTTTTACGAGGTGTTATAGAAACACAGATTTGAAAATTTGAAATTGAAAAGATTCAGTTTTTGTTTCTGTATCCTCTTTTAAATCAGTTGCTGGTTAGATTTCTCTGATTTCAGAAACTAGTGTAACTCATTTAGGCTTTGACACCATGCTATTCCAGTTGAATCCTTCATCACCTTGTACAACCATTAACGCTTTCTTATTCAGAGATGAAGCAGTTTGATTTGATGATGAACGTTTGATTAGAATAAAACTAGTTGGAGATGCTTGGCTCTGATTCTGATTCTGCGGTTGTGGGTAATACTGATAGGCTTTCTGATAATAGTCGCTTCTTCCTCTAAATAGGTTATAATTTCCCTCTACTCTGGTTTTGTTGGATTCCCGCTTTAAGTGACCACGCTCTCCACAGTTAAAGAAAGTTACCTTTGACTTGTCAAACCCAACCTTTGTATTCTCCCCAGCTAAATCTTTTCTGGCCGTAATCTCCATGAATCACTGTGCACGTTTTGTCACACTAGCCATACACCAACGGATATCAATTTATTTAATTTCTTCTGGGTCAATTCGATCATAATCTTCTTTGACCAGATTATAATCTCCAATCTTCCCTTCAACTAAGCACTCGTATGATTGTAACACCGATGCTAATAGTGCCTTGTGCTCTTTGGCATTTGGAATTGATGAGTTTTTTAAGTTTGTGAGATTCAAAGACATATTGCATTGAAGATTCTCTGAATTTTGACCCTGCGGAATTTGTTGATTTTGTTGTGGCTGATTTTGCCTCAAATGTTGAAAATCTGGTAGATACTGCCATTGTCGGCTTTGTGATTCTTGTTTGATATGCAGAAAGACATTTTGATTTGAAGAATAAACCCCTGAATTTCCTAAACTATTACCACCACCATTTTCATTAGATACTAGAATGTACGTATACTTGTTCAAGCTTCCTACATTTGCATTGAATACAGTTTGTATGTTTGAACTTTGAACTTTAACATTTTTGTAATACAAGCTGATATCTTGATGTATTTGTTGAGATTGCTGTTAGGGATGGATTTTCTAAACCTAAGGATCATGGATCCTCAAGTGCAGCCAGGATCACTGATCCTCAGTTCTGTTTGAATTAAGGATCCTCAGAAGACGTTGCAGGTTTAAGGATCCAGGATCCTCATTATTATCCTAACACTAACGGTTGTTTCCATTGTATTCGAACTTGTTTTACAGGAATGAACAAGTCTTGACAGTAAGAACAATTGGCAATACACATACTCTCGAAAGCTCTCTGCAACATTTTGGTAATTATACACGTATTGCACACTAGTGATCCTTGTAACAAGCTTGTTATCATCCCGATTTGTAACCTTTATTTGTTCAATAGAGTTGGTGATCGGTAGTTTCCATCACCCGAGGTTTTTTTATGATGGAGATCATCTCTTGATCAAGGGCTTTTTGCTTGTATAAATCTTTGTGTCTCTTGTTCATTTCATTTACAAGTTGTTCATACAATTGCAATATAATTCAAGCATCACACCTCACAAAATAAGATTTGGTTGCATTATCCTAGTCTGATTTTTGACCAAAACAGTTTGGCGCCACTGTGGGGCAATTGGTGCTTCATCTCTGAGAAATTTTGTTCATCGTGATCATTTCGGTTCATTACCTTCAACCAGATGGCTTCTTCAGCAACGAACACTTTAAGTTCCATGCAGACAGTCACTTCTTCACAGGGCATTCCACCTTTGCCTCCACCACCTTTTGGATCCCAGAAGAATGCTGAGAATACGGCGAAGAAACAAAGCCCCCTTTTCTCAAAACCACCAACTTCTGTTGTTTCTTCTAGCCCTTCTAACAGTTATCTTTATTCTTTGATTTTGCAGATGAAGGATTACATGCAGCAGCATGATAAAACTAATGACAGGATCCTTCGAGAGATTGATGACATCAAGAAATTGAAGAGATCAGCGGAGGATCATTCTCCATTGATGCCTAGATCACTGAATTTCGACACTCCAGCCATATCTGCCCAGCAAACTGCGGCTCCAGATATCCAGTACCAGGGTGGATCATTGGGAATGCGTTATGGATCAACATCAATGACTCAGGCTCTAGGATCCTATTCCCAGCCTTTAGGATCTTCTTTTCAGCCTATAGGATCCTCCTTCCAGCATCAGGGATCCTTCACTAGCTCAGGGCGATACATGGGGATGCAGACGGATCAAGGATCCTCCTCTCAGCATCCGGGATCCTTATTTTAGGTTCAAGGATCCTCCTCTCAGGGTCAAGGATCCTCATCTCAGGTTCACAGATCCATGGATTATCCTCCAAGACCCCCAACTTCGATACCTCAGGGATCCAACATCTTTCAGGATCAGGGATCCTTAAGAAGTACAGAACCCAAAAGTTCAGAAGTTCATTTAGGAGACTTCATACCAATGTAGACTATTGCTTCTTCCGGTCCCCCGGTTATACCAGAATCCCGTCAATTTGGATTCACATCTAGAATTCCAAATTTGAATCCTTTAGGAGGTAAAACTTTGAATAATTTTTATAATGCTAACCATGGCTCAGTGCAGGATACAAGTATCAACCAAGCTATGGCTAGGGAATTACAAAAACTGAAGGATATGATATCCAGCGTACTAGGAGTGGTTAAACCCATTCCTGAAATCCCAGATGGAAGCTGTTAGGGGAGGATTTTCCAATGATTTGTGATCCTCAATTGCTGTTGGGTTTAGTGATCCTCACTTCTGTTTGAGCTAGTGATCCTCAGAAGTATTGCAGGATCAGGATCATGGATCATCATAAGGATCCTTATACTAACGATTGTCTGCTTTGAATATGATGTTGTTTTGCAGGAGTACGAGCTTGGACTTGGTCTTCGCGATATTCCTGGAGCATATTCCATGTTTATTCCGCACGTGCTTGGCCAATATGGACGTTATGGAGTTTGTGGGAGACTTGCATGAATTGCGGAATGTTTGTTAGCTTAGATATTTTCTATTTTTAAAGGGGATAGCGAGCTACATAGAAACACTTGGCTATTTTTAGCTTAACACACACACTAGTAACTGCCCTCACCAGCTCTCAACAACTCACTTGGCGATTACACACTTTTTTGCACTTTACACTATAGTGATCCTTGTAACTAGCTCGCTATCATCCGAAGTTGTAATACATTTCTCGTTTAATTTGAGTTGGTGATCGGTAGTTTGCATCACCTGAGGTTTTTTATGCCGGAGATCATTCATTGATCAAGGGCTTTTTCCTCGTATAAATCTCTGTGTCACTTGTTCGTTACATTTCAGAGTGATCCTTAATATTGTTCATTGATTCAAGCATCACACCTCACAACGGAAAGTTTGGTTGGATTATCATTGCTTGATTTTTAACTAAAACAGTTTGGCGCCCACCGTGGGGCAATTGGTGCTTCATTCCTAAGGAATTCTTGTTTTTGTGATCATTTCGGTTTGTTGCAATCAAGCAGATGGCTTCTTCAGCGAAGAACACCTCAAGTGCAATGCCGACAATAAGTTCTTCACAGGGCATTCCACCTTTGCCTCCACCACCAAGAGACCGACTCCTATTTTCTCAATACCACCAACTTCTTCTGTTTCTTCTAATCCTACTACTGGTGACCTTTTTACTTTGATTTTGCAGATGAGGGATCACATACAAGAGCAGGACAAAACCAATGAAAAGATCCTCAAGGAGATTGGTGAAATCAAGAGACAGAAAAGATCAGTGGAGGATCATTCTCCATTGATGCTTTGATCACTGAATTTTGACACTCCGGTCATAACTTCTCAGCATTCTGCAGCTCCGGATGTCCAATACTTAGGTGGAACAAGAGGAATGCACTACGGATCCTCAGCAACGTCTCAGGCTTTAGGATCCTATTTTCAACCAGCAGGATCCTTCTCTCAGCATCAAGGATCCTTTGTCAGCTTAAGAGGATACATGGGGATGCAACAGATTCAAGGATCCTCCCAGGTTCAAGGATCCTCCCGGGTTCAAGGATCCTCTCAGGTCCAAGGATCCTCCCAGGTTCAAGGATCCTCCTTTTAGCCTCAAGGATCCTCACAGGTTTTCGGATCCATGGATTATCCTCTAAGACCCCCATTCACTGTGCATCAAGGATCCAATGCTCCGCAGGATCTAGGATCCTTAAGAAGTTTGCAACCTGGAAGTTTTGATGTCCATCAAGGAGACTTCATCCCAATGCAAACCATTGCTTCTTCTAGTCCTTCGATCGTACTAGAGCCTCGACAATATGGATACATATCCGGGATTCCAAGCTCGAATCCACCGGGAGGTAACACTTTCAATAATTCTTATACCACTAACCATGGCCTTATGCAGGATACATGTATCAATCAAGCTATGGCTAAGGAGTTACAGAAGCTTAAGGAGATGATATCCAGCGTTCCAGGGGTAGTTAAGCCTATCCCTGAAATTGCAGATGAGAGCCATAAGATATCTCGTTTTGCACCACCTATTTGTGATGCTGAGATACAAGAGGTTCCAAATACCAACCATTAAGTTGTATGATGGCTCCACAAATCCTGAAGAACACATAGCTCAATACAGGGAAAAGATGGAGATTAACCCCATCCCAGAAAGGTTAAAGGAAGCATGTCTATGCAAGGGATTTGGATCCACCCTCACAGGATCAGCTCTTAAATGGCTGCTAAGTCTTCCCCCTACTCTATTACTTCATTTGCTAATCTAGGTCAATTGTTTAATAACCAATTCTCTTGTAGTAGAAAGTTTGAACGATTAACTAGTGATTTGTATAGGATAACACAAGGTCAAAATGAATCACTTAGAGATTATATCACTAAGTTTAGCAAAGAATCCTTAGACATCCCTAATTTGGATATAGCCACGGCTGTAGAAGTCTTTAAAATGGGATTGCTTAGGGATTCATTATTCTATGATGATTTTGTTATGACACCTTGCAGGAATCTCGATAAAGTGAGAACCAGGGCCCTTAGGTTTATCCGGTTAGAGGATGACAAAAGGATCCAGGAAAGACTAGCAGGATCCTCAAAACAGGAAAAACAAGGATCGTCTTTCAAGAGCAACAAGTTCAAATCCTACAACAAGTCTGATAACCAGAACATGCATGCAGTGGAACAGGAAGAGGATGATAAGGATTATCCTCAAATCTCTGAATATTGTTTCTCTGTTGATAACAATGAACTGATTCTTGCGATGCAGGATCTAGGTGAGAAAGCAAGATGGCCGAGAAAAAGTGATAAACCAGCTGCTACAAAGGATAAATCCAAATGGTATGCTGATCACGAGGATTTTGGGCATCTCACTGAAAAGTGTATCGCACTAAGAAAGGAAATTGGTTAGTTGTTAAGCAAGGGGAACTTAAAGGAACTTTTGGGACGAAAGAAGTTGAGAAACCAGGATCCTGAAAGGATCCCTGAAAAAGCTCCAGCTCCTCAGCAGATGCACGAATTATAAACTTCATATCTGGAGGCTCAGACATTTGTGGTACTTCCTTTTCAGCAGCCAAAAGACATGCCAAAGAAACCAAGATGGATAATGGAGACAGACCCGTTCGAACATCCAGTGTTACCAAGGGCAAAGTCATAACTTTTGATGAGGATGATCGTGTTGACATCCAGGATCCTCATCATGACGGTCTCGTTATTACTCTTTTTATTTCTAACCATTTTGTTCGCAGGATCCTTGTAGATGGAGGAAGCTCTGTGAACATCATCCAGCTTGAAGTCCTTAAAAAGATGAATATTCCTGAATCTGACATTATACCAAGATCCTCAGTGCTTGTGGGATTCAGTGGGGAGACCAAAAATACTCTGGGGGACATCAAACTCCCAATCTATATTGAAGGATTACATTCTTTTCAAATATTTTGTGTTATAGATTGCTTATCCTGTTATAATGTTATCCTTGGGAGGCCTTGGATACATCACATGAAGGCAGTCCCATCCACTTATCATCAGTGTGTAAAGCTTCCTAGTCCGTGGGGAGTGGTAAAAATTGAGAGTGATCAGCAAGAGGCTAAGAACTGCTACACTTCATCAATGAAATCAGCCTCCAAGCCTATAGAGCAATAGCAATAAAAGTATCCTCCAAGGGATGTCTTGGAGGCCAGAAAACAGGATGTGAAAGAAATCCTCATGGATCCTGAGGATCCTGAATCCAAGATCTTCATAGGATCAGGGATCCTTAGCAACATTGAACAGGAGCTGATATCCTTCCTTAAAAGAAGAAAGACCACCTTTTCCTGGAAACATGAGGATATGACAGGTATATCTAAGGATGTAATCACTCATAAACTTGGCACTGACAGGTCATTCAAGCCAGTTCATCAAAAAAGGAGGAAGTTTGCACCTGAAACGAATGCTATTATCCAGGAAGAGGTAGATACACTACTCCGAGCAGGTATGATAAGGGAGGTTAAGTATCCGAGATGGTTAGCCAATGTGGTTGTTGTTCAAAAGAAAAATGGAAAATGGAGGGTATGTGTCGACTTTACTGATTTAAACAAGGCATGTCCCAACGATCCTTTCCCATTACCCCACATTGACTCCATTGTGGATGCTACCGCGGGTCATGAACTGTTAACTTTTATGGATGCTTCATCTGGATTCCAATAAATTCAGATGGAACCATCTGATCAAGAGGATACAGCCTTTATGACCCCAACTGGTACATATTGTTATATAGCTATACCATTTGGACTAAGAAATTCAGGAGCTACTTACCAAAGGCTAGTCAACATGATGTTCAAGGAACAAATTGGACACACTATGGAAGTCTATATAGATGACATGGTGGTTAAATCTAAGAAAGCTGAGGATCACCTTAAAGACTTGGAGGAAGCATTCAATATCCTTGATAAATTTAATATGAAACTAAATCCTTCCAAGTGTCATTTTGGTGTTAAAGCAGGTAAATTCCTAGGCTATATGGTGACTAAGAGGGGCATTGAAGCAAGTCCAGAACAAATCAAGGCTATTGTGAATATCAAATCTCCTGTCAATGCTAAGGATGTTCAAAGATTGACAGACAGGATCGCAGCCTTGAACAGGTTCATATCCAAATCCTCAGAAAAGTGCAAGGAATTCTATGACATCCTGAGGAAGAACAAGAAATTTGAATGGACTGAGAAGCATGAAAGTGCCCTTAAAGCTCTTAAGGATTACCTGTCCTCAACCCCCGCCCTGATGAAACCAGAAAATGGGGATATATTATCCTTATACTTAGCGGTATCCTCAAAAGCAGTAAGTGCGGTCCTTGTTAAGGATCACCAAGGTACACAACATCCTATTTATTATGTAAGTAAGAGTTTGATTGATGCTGAATCCAGGTATTCACATTTAGAAAAACTTATCCTTGCTTTGACTATGGCATCCACTAAATTAAGACATTATTTTGAAACTCATGCCATTATTGTTAAGACTAATTTTCCAATCAAGAACGTTCTCAGGAAACCTGAAATGTCAGGAAGGATGGCTATGTGGGCAGTGAAGCTCAGTGCTTATGACATAAGATATGAGCCTAGAACAGCAATTAAATCCCAAGCCTTAGCTGACTTTGTGCTAGATTTCAGTAGTGACTTGTATAGGGAAGCTGAATTAGAAGTCCAACAGCTAGAGGAAACTAAGGATCCTTGGATAGTCTACACTGATGGAGCCTCTAATGTCAAAGGAACAGGGCTTGGAATACTACTAAAATCGCCATAGGGGGACATAATACCCCACTCTATAGCTTGTGAGTTCCAAACTACTAACAATGAGGCTGAATATGAAGCCTTGATAGTTGGTTTGCAAATTGCTAAGCATATGAGGATCAGGTATCTTGAGGTACATGTAGATTCATTATTAATCACTAATCACTTTAATAGATCCTATGCTGTTAAAGGTGAAAAGCTAATCAAATACTTAGAGATAGTCAAAGAATTGGCACTCTCTTTTGTATCTTTTAGTTTGACACAGGTACCAAGGGAAGAAAATGCAGAGGCTGATGCATTGGCTAATCTAGAATCATCCTTGAAGATCCCCGAGGATATAAGAATTCCTATTATCCATATCCTGACCCCTGCTATCGAGGATCATGCAGCTATGGAGATAGGAGAGGATCCTGCAATTATCCCCAGTGATGATACTCAATCTCATTCAGGATCATGGATCCTCCCAATCATGAGATACATACAACATGGAGAGATTCCTACAGGAGAAAACCCTAGGGCTTTCAAAATTAAGGTATCTCAATTTACAATATTGAATAATATGTTGTATAAACGATCTCTTGCAGGACCATATCTAAGATGCATTGAGGATCCTGAAATCCAAGAAGTCCTAAAGGATTTCCATGAAGGAGATTGTGGAAACCACACTGGGGGCAGAGCATTATTCTCAAGGATCCTGAAGACATGATACTATTGGCCTACTATGAAGAAGGATGTTGTGGAATATGCCAAGAAGTGTGATTCTTGTCAAAGACATAGTAATATCCTTCATCAACCAGCAGAGCTTTTGCATCCTATATCCTCTTCTTGGCCTTTTATGAGATGGGGAATGGATATAGTTGGTAAGCTTCCTAAGGCACCTGGTGGAAAAGTATTCATGCTTGCTGTGACTGATTACTTCTCCAAGTGGATAGAGGCTGAAGCCTTTGCTCAAGTCAGAGAAAAGGAAGTTATATCCTTCATTAAAAGAAACATTATTACTAGATTTGGTATTCCTTCTGAAATTGTATGTGATAATGGATCCCAATTTATTGGGAATAGAACTACTAATTTTTGTGACAGCTGGGGGATTAAGATGATAACATCAACACCAATCCACCCACAAGCTAATGGCTAGGCAAAATCATCCAACAAGGTCATCAACAACTTGAAAAAGAAACTTGGATCCAAGAAAGGGAAATGGGCAGAAGAACTACCTTATGTGTTATGGGCTGATAGGTCAACTCCCAAGAACGCTACTAGCCAAACTCCATTTTCTTTGGTATTTGGGGCAGAATCAGTGATCCCTACAGAGATGGTGGTTCCAACTGCAAGAACAAGTATCCGTGATCCTGAAGGAAATGTGGAAAACTTGGTTCAAGACTTGGATACTATAGAAGAAATCAGGGATTTGGCAAGGATAAGGATGGCCAGTTATTAACAAAGGATGGCTGGAGCTTACAACAAAAATGTCAGGATCAGGAAATTCCAAGTTAGTGATATGGTACTAAGGAAAGCATTTCAGAATACCACTAATCTTGCTGATGGAAAGTTGGCACCAAAATGGGAAGGCCCTTATTTGATTGAAGCTGAGGCAGGAAAGGGGGCATATTGATTGCTAACAATAGAAGGTGATTTGCTACCAAGAGCCTAGAATGCTGTCCATCTGAAGAAATACTTCATGTGACAAGGATCCTTACAGAACAGATGATCCTCACATGACAAGTATCCTTGAAGGATCCTTACAGAACAGACGATCCTCATTTTGGTAACATTCTAATCTCAAACTGTTTCATTCTTTTATTCTCTTATATAAGGATAAGGATCCTGCATCCTTTATCCTCTTTTCACTTGGTTCTGAGTTTTGAAGGTTCAGGTATCCTTAACAAAGGATTGATTATCCATAGAAGTATCCAGTTATTTGGGCTTGACCCCAGTTTTTTGGGCTAGTCCCCAGTTTGGGCTTGATCCTAGTAGCGCCAGTAGCGCACGATGATCTTGGTACAGTTCATGGCAATGGGACCAGTACTCGCTTTAGGGGCTGACAATTTCATTGTACTGGTTGTATCTGGGATCCTATGTATAATGGTAGACGTACCATACATCTATTCCTAAGGTTTCTAACGTTTTCACGTTAGCTAAGGTTTTGGCATTTTCATGTCACTAAGTTTGGATAGTCGCCAGTGAGGGCCATACTCCAGTTTACACACGATCCTTTGGGCTTATCCCCAGTTATCCTTTGGGCTTGTCCCCAGTTATCCTTTGGGCTTGTTCCCAGTTATCCTTTGGGCTTGTCCCCAGTTATCCTTTGGGCTTGTCCCCGGTTATCCTTTGGGCTTGTCCCCAGTATATTGGGCTTGTCCCCAGAATTGTTGGGCTTGTCCCCAGTCACTAACTTGTCTTATATGTTGGCTTAGTCCCAAGTTGAATTCTATTTCAGGTTTTAGAAGTTAAACAAGCAAGGATCCTTGATCCTTACCTTCCACTAAAGTTTGTCTTTCTTGATTATCCTGATTATGATTGTTAAGGAGTTAGGATCCTAATTTGGATCCTCAGGTATGATCCTTATATTACTTTGATTTTATCATTTATAGAAGTGACCCTTATCCTTTGACAACAGACCCAATGATTTTAAAATGGCATAACCTTTCTAAAGTTTATCTTTTCCGACTATAGGATATTTGATCCCAGATCATATCCTAAAATTCGTAAACCTAATTTGTTTAACTTTACAAACAAAGTATATAATAACACTTGGAAACTAAAGGATTCATAAGGATAACATCACAGGATAAGTCAAAAAGTTAAAGTTTTATTTATTCACAAAATATTTAACCCTTTAAGGTTGTCAAAATCGCCAATCCACATTTCTACCAGCAAAACGTGGCCCGTCCACATGGGTTGCCAAAGGGTGTCCATTCTTCATGCGGTCATAGCAGTGCAGGAAATAAAAAGCAGCAGGATAACAAGTGGCTACATCCCCCAAACAGAGGATCCCTCCACCACCTATTATCCTACCTATTGTCTAAGGATCCTTGATCCACAGTCCTAAAAACTATAGTTCAAAGTACAGATCAACCATCATTGTTTAAAAACATCAACAACCATAGAAAGCACTACCAAACTAAAAAATGGGCTCCGACTATGTCTAGTAGTGTCCATCATCGCCCATCCTTGCAGCTACACCTTCGCTGCATCACCATCTCCAGCTCCACCTGCCTCTCCACCCGGATCCTTGCCACTGCCACCAGCCTCAATTGCTAGAACCTCCTCAGCCTCCTCTTCGTCGTCCAGCTCAGCCAGCCTAGCCTTCCAGCCCTCAACGTCCCAGTTGCTCCTGTCAAAGTCAGGATCCTGAGCCTCCTGGGCCATCTGCAGCTTGATCTTATACATGGCAATAGCAACGGAGACCTTAGCACCCTCCATCAGCTCATGCTTCTCATAATCAGCATTGATCAGAACTTTGGTCGTCTCAGTTTTGGCATTGTTGAGGTCTTTTTCGAGGGCAGCAATCTTGTGATCCTTGAGCACTGCAACTTGTTGGAGGTCCGAGTACTTTTGCTTAATTTCTTCAACGTTTCCAACGTAGTCTTCAATTTCAGCAAATTTCTGCAAATGAGATAGTGCAAAGTTCAGGATCACGTGATCCTCAAGTGAGCAGGATACTTAAGCTAAGTCAGTGATCCTTACCTCATTAAAGTACTCAAGGAACTGATGACACAGTAAAGGAAAGCCTTGTAGATTGTCAGCTTCAGAGGTCTTCCTTTTCTTGCCACCCTTGCCTTTAGATATGGGTGCCTTGGGGATCGAGACAGTTGGACTGGCAGAAAGCTTCTTCTTTGAGGATCGCACAGTGTCGAGGTCAGTGACACTGAATTTGGAGGCGGATCTTGAAGATTTTCCAGCACCTACACATTCAAAACAGATAAATACCCTTACCTTATTTTATTTAAGCATTTAATCACATATAAACACGGATACTTACTTGACATGGTGACAGAACCTGAGGATACCTCTTGAGAATCCTGGGTGTTTGCTTTGAATGATCTTATGGCAGGATCAAGTCTTCAGAAAGCAGCAAGCCTTTCCTTTGTTGCAGGTGTTTTGAAGAGATGTGAGACAAAAATAGCTGCACAAAAGAATGGAAGTATGTTAGTGATCCTGGTCAGAATCAAATTCATCTAGTGATCCTTATAAGGATCCTCTATCCTACCATGAGTGGTCCATTTTCTAGGCAGATCCGTTCCATCAGGGATAGAATCCCTTCTGACAAAGAAAAATCACCATTTCCAGCTGGTATCGTTCTTAGTGGCTTTGAAGATGGGATGTTATTGACCGGGCTTATGTTTGAATAGATATCGGTGAGACCCATGGCTAACAAGATCGTACATCTCTGAAAGCTCCGACATTCCCAGATCAATACCCTGTTGTTCGATGATCCTTTCAAGGGTGATTAAAACCCTCCAGATCATAGGCATTGCCTGGATGTAGGAGATGCCAGTGAGAGAGAGGAAGGATTGGGGTGAAGTCTGGAAAAGGGTATGTGTATCCTATTGTGAATGGGGTGACCGGAAGAGCTACCCAGGTTTCAGACACAAAATTGCTTAAAACAGTGGGATTAAATGGTTTGAAAATGGTGTTCAACGGAAAACAGTGGCGGATTCTGTGAATTTGTGGGTCGGTGAAGCAGCAACGTTCTTTTACAGAATCTCTTATGATCCCTTGGCTTTTCAAGGGGCTGTTCTTCTTGTGATCCTTAGCCGATGAGGATCGTAGCATCATTTTGATTATGACAATGGTGAAGAAGAAGAAAAACAAAGCAAGAAGATGAAGAGAGAAAGGAGAGAGGAATACCTGATCAAGTCTTCTAATGAGGATTTAAAGAGGAAACGCACGGATTTAAATGCTCTCTAGCCCTTATCTCTAACTTCAATTTATAATGATGATTTTGCAGGATAGTCACCTCAATGACGTCAGGATCTCAACGGCTAGTCCGCATATAACGACTAGTTTCCTGGTTGATTCGTTGCAGATAAGGATGAGAAAATATAACTCGTTATTTGCATCATTACTCCTTATATTTTGGGGGCAATTGTTAGGGGAGGATTTTCCAATGATTTGTGATCCTCAATTGCTGTTGGGTTTAGTGGTCCTCACTTCTGTTTGAGCTAGTGATCCTCAGAAGTATTGCAGGATCAGGATCATGGATCATCATAAGGATCCTTATACTAACGATTGTCTGCTTTGAATATGATGTTGTTTTGTAGGAGTAGGAGCTTGGACTTGGTCTTGGCGATATTCCTGGAGCATATTCCATGTTTATTCCGCACGTGCTTGGCCAATATGGACGTTATGGAGTTCGTGGGAGACTTGCATGAATTGCGGAATGTTTGTTAGCTTAGATATTTTCTATTTTTAAAGGGGATAGCGAGCTAGATAGAAACACTTGGCTATTTTTAGCTTAACACACACACTAGTAACTGCTCTCACCAACTCTCAACAACTCACTTGGCGATTACACACTTTTTTTGCACTTTACACTATAGTGATCCTTGTAACTAGCTCGCTATCATCCGAAGTTGTAATACATTTCTCGTTTAATTTGAGTTGGTGATCAGTAGTTTCCATCACCCGAGGTTTTTTAAGCCGGAGATCATTCATTGATCAAGGGCTTTTTCCTTGTATAAATCTCTGTGTCACTTGTTCGTTACATTTCAGAGTGATCCTTAATATTGTTCATTGATTCAAGCATCACACCTCACAACGGAAAGTTTGGTTGCATTATCATTGCTTGATTTTTGACCAAAACAGAAGCCACAAGATATCTCGTTTTGCACCACCTATTTGTGATGCAGAAATTCCAAAGAGGTTTCGAATACCAACCATGAAGTTATATGATGGTTCAACTGATCCATGAGAGCATGTAGCTCAGTACAGAGAAAGGATAGAGATCAATCCAATTCCTGAGAGGTTAAAAGAAGCATGTCTATGCAAGGGTTTCAGATCCACCACACTGACAGGATCAACTCTTAAATGGCTGCTAAGTCTTCCCCCTTACTCTATTACTTCATTTGCTAATCTAGTTAATCTATTTAAAAGCCAATTCTCATGTAGCAGAAAATTTGAACGTTTAACTAGTGATCTATATAGGGTAACACAAGGTCAAAATGAATCACTTAGAGATTATATCACTAAGTTTAGTAAAGAATCCTTGGATATTCCTAATCTGGATATTGTTACGGTTGTAGAAGCCTTCAAAATGGGTTTACTTAGGGATTCATTATTCTATGATAATCTTGTCATGATCCCTTGCAGGAATCTTGATGAAGTGAGAACCAGGGCCCTTAGATTCATCCAATTAAAGGATGATAAAAGGATCCAGGAAAGACTGGTAGGATCCTCGAAGCAGGAAAAGCAAGGATCCTACTACAGGAACAACAAGTCCAAGTCTTACAACAAGTCTGATAATCAGAACGTGCATGCAATAGAACAGGAAGAGGATGATGAGGATTATCCTCCCATTTCTGAATATTGTTTTTCTGTTGATAAGAATGAACTAATCCTTGCAATGCAGAACTTAGGTGAAAAAGCAAAATGGCCTAGAAAAAGTGATAAGCCAGCTGCAACAAAAGACAAATCCAAATGGTGTGTGTTTTGGTCAAAAATCTGATGAGGAAAATGCAACCAAACTCTATGTACAGGGAATGAGGCTTGAAATGAAGAAGTGTGAAGAGGATCACTATGAAATAAATTGCAAGAACAACACCAGGATTTATACGAGGAAAAAGCCCTTGATCTTTAGAAGATCTCCGGCATAAAAAACCTCGGGTGATGGAAACTACCGATCACCAAGCTCAAATATAACAAAAAATGTTTACAACTTCGGATAGTGACGAGCTAAGTACAAGGATCACTATGTTTAATTGTGTGAAAGTGTAAGAAACGTGAAGTGTTTGCCGAGAGCTTCTTGACTGCAAGTATACGAGTGTGTGTGTAAGCAAAAAATAGCTAAGTGTTCTAATTTTAGCTCGTCACCCCATTTAAATATGAAAGTTAAACTAAGCTAACTAACTGCCCGACTTTTGTGCCATTCCCCCACGTTCTTCCACAACGTCCATCTTCGTTCAAATGGCTGCGAAATGCCCGGGGAATATTCCGTTGCAACGTTACCAGGACCAGGTCAAGCTTAACACTCCTACAAAATAATACAAAATACAAAGAAACAACCGTTAGTATGAGGATCCTTTAGGTGATCCATGATCCTTAAGGTGATCCATGATCCTGCTCCCTGAAGCTCCTCTAAGGATCACTGCCTGTCACAGAAATAAGGATCACTATTAGGATAACAAGTAAGGATCACTAACTGATAGAAAATCCTCCCCTAACAATTGCCCCCAAAATATAAGGAGTGAAATGTAAAAGTAACGGATTATATTTTCTCGATCTTATCTGTAACAAACTCAACGACATTATAGCCATTAAATGCTAACTAGCCGTTGCACTGTGACGTCACGGAAGTGACATATCTGCAAAATCATGATTATAAATAGAGATAGGGATATGATCAAATGCATTTAAATTCAAAGCGACTCCCTTTATAACCGTGTTCAGAAGATCAACCAGGTATTCTCCTTTTCATCTTCTTCTCTCTTGCTTGCTCTGTTTTTCTTTTCTTCTACTATTCTGTCGAAAATTTTGCTCCGGAACTCCCCTGCTAAGGATCACCAGATGAACAGTCCACCAAAAAGCCAAGGAATCATCGAAGATTCCATCAAGGAACGATGCTGCTTTACCGATCCACAGATTGACAGGATCCGCTGTTGTTTTCCGGCAACCACTGTCTTCAAACCTTTTAACCCTAATGCTCTCAGTGATCACATCTCTGATAACTGGGTTGCTTTCCCTGTCACCCCATTTACCATAGGTTATACATATCCTTTCCCAGCTTTCACTCAATCCTTCTTCTCCCTGACCGGCATATCCTACATCCTAGCTATGCCGATGATCTGGAGGGTTCTATACACCCTGGAGAGGATCATCGAGCAAGAGGGGATAGATTTGGGTATGGCTGAGTTAGGAGAGTTGTATGATCTGACCACCTTCGGTTCCCATCGCTACTTGTTCAAACGAAAGCCTGGGGAGGAGCATCCAATCTTCAAGGCCACAAAAAATGACACCAACTGGAAGCGTCGCTTCTTCTTTGTGAGGAGAGATTCTATCCCTGACGGGAAGGATCTTCCCACGATGTGGGCTATACATGGTAGGAGGAAGGATCCTCGGGAGGATCACCAGAAGACCTTTTCTTTCACATAAGGATCACTGACTTTTGTTGTTCTTTTGTTGTACAGCTATCTCTGTTGCACACCTTAGATTGACTCCTGCTGCAAAGGAAAGACTTCTAGCTTTCAAGAGATTGGACCCTGAAACAAGAACTTTCAAGACCACCACACAAGACTCTCAGGAAGTATCCTCTGGTTCTGTCACAATGTCGAGTAAGTATCCTTGTTTTAAAGATTTAATTAAATAATGAAATTGCAATAAAATTTAGATACTTATCTTGTTTTGATTGTGTAGGTGCCGGAAAGTCCACCAAGTCAGCTTCGAAGTTCAGCATCACTGACCTCACCAATGTTAAATCCTCAAGGAAGAAGACCCCTGCTAGCCCAAGTGCTTCTATCCCCAAGGCACCTGTCAAAGGAAAAGGAGGAAAGAAGAGAAAGACCTCCGAGGCTGAGGATCTGCAAGGCCTGTCTTTGATCCGCCACCAATTCCTCGAGTACTTCAACGATGTAAGGATCACTGTCCCTGTTTGCATATCCTGCTTGCTTGAGGATCCTTTATTTCTGACATTATCCTTTGTCTTCCTTGTAGAAATTTGCTGAGATTGAGGACTACGTGGGCCACGTTGAGGATCAAGATAAGAGGATTGCTGATCTTCAACAGGTTGCTGTGCTGAAGGATCTCAAGATAGCCGACCTCTAGAAGGATCTCCAGGCCACCAAGAATGAAGCTGCCAAGATGCTGATCAACTTTGACTATGAGAAGCATGAGATCACCCAGGATGCCAAGGTCTCTGCCACAATAGCTATGTATAAGATCCAGCTGTAAATGGCCATGGAAGCTCAGGATCCTGCTTTTGACAAGAGCACCTGGGATGTTGAGGGCTGGAAGGCTAGGCTGGCTGAACTGGAGGACGATGGAGAGGCTGAAGAGATCCTGACGCTTGAGGGTGGAGGCACTGGCAAGGACCAAGGTGGTGAGGCAAGTGGAGCTGGTGGTGAGGATGCAGCGAAGGTTTAGGCTGCAGGATTGGGCAATGATGGAAATTTCGAGACTTAGCCGGAGCCCAATTTTTTTTTTTTGTTTAGTGGTTGTTTGTTTGAACAATTTGGTGGTTGGTCTGTACTTTGAACAATAGTTTTTAGGGTAAGGATCTATGATCCTTTGAACAATAGGTAGGATAATAGGTGGTGGAGGGATCCTCTGTTTGGGGGATGAAGCCACTTGTTATCCTGCCGACTTTTATTTCCTGCACTGCTATGACCGCATGAACAATGGACACCCTTTGCCAACCCATGTGGACGGGCCACGTTTTGCTGGTAGAAATGTGGGTTGGCAATTTTGACAACCTTAAAGGGTTAAATATTTTGTTGATAAATAAAACTTTCAACTTTTTGACTATTTCCCGTGTTGTTATCCTTGTATATCCTTTAGTTTTCAATTGTTGTGTTATACATTTGTTTGAATAAGAAAAGTTAAACAAATTAAGTTTAAGAATTTTAGGATATGATCCAAGATCAAATATCCTATAGTCGAAAACTTCTAAAAGGTAGTTTATTTTAAGGATCATAGGTTCAGTTGTCAAAGTATAAGGGTTATTCAAATGAATAATGAATAAAATCAAAATAGTTAAGGATCATACCTGAGAATCCAAGTTAGGATCCTAACCTTTAACACTATAATCAGGGTAACCATAAGAAAAACCTTAGTGGATAATAAGGATTGAGAATCCTTAGTTGTTTAACTTCGAAAACCTGAAATAGAATATAACTTGGGACTAAGCCAATATAAAAGACAAGTTAGTAACTGGGGACAAGCCCAACAATTCTGGGGACAAGCCCAAGGATAACTGGGGATAAGCCCAAGGATAACTGGGGACAAGCCCAAGGATAACTGGGGACAAGCCCAAGGATCGTGTGTAAACTGGAGTATGGCCCTAACTGGCGACTATCCAAACTTGGTGACATGATAATGCCAAAACCTTAGCTAACGTGAAAACGTTAGAAACCTTAGGAACGGATGTATGGTACGTCTACCATTATACGTAGGATCCTAGGTATAGCCAGTACAATGGAATTATCAGCCCCTAAAGCGAGTACTGGTCCCAATGCCTTGAACTATACCAGGATCATCATGCGCTACAGGCGGAACTGGGGTCAAGCCCAAATAACTGGGGTTAAACCCAAGGATTTGGATCACTTCTGTAGATAATCAACATTATGCTAAGAATACCTGAACTTTCAAAACTCAAAATCTGGTGAGAGAAGGATAAAGGATACCTGATCCTTATCCTTGTATGGGAAAGTAAATAAATGAAATAGTTCAAGATTAGGATGTTACCAGAGTGAGGATCATTGACGCTTTAAGGATCCTTCAAGGATACCCCTAGTGTAAGGATCACATGTGCAAAGAGGATCCTGCTCACATGAAATATTTCTTCAAATGGACAGCATTCCAAGCTCTTGGTAACAAATCACCTTCCATGGTCAGCAATCTATATGCCCCCTTTCCTGCTTCAGCTTCAATCAAATAAGGGTCTTCCCATTTTGGTGCCAACTTTCCATCAGCAGGATTGGTAGTATTCTAAAATGCTTTCCTTAATACCATATCACCAATTTGAAACTTCCTGATCCTGACATTCTTGTTATAAGCACCGGCCATTCTTTGTTGATAACTAGCCATCCTTATCCTAGCTAAATCCCTGATTTCCTCAATAGTATCCAGGTCTTGAGCCAGGTTCTCATCATTTTCCTCAGGATCACGGGTACTTGTTCTAGCAGTTGGAACCACCATTTCTGTTGGGATCACCGACTCTGCCACAAATACCAAAGGGAATGGTGTTTGACCAGTAGAATTCTTAGGGGTTGTCCTATCAGCCCAAAGCACATAAGGTAGCTCTTCTGCCCATTTCCCTTTCTTGGATCCAAGCTTCTTCTTCAAATTGTTGATGATGATCTTGTTGGATGACTCTGCTTGACCATTAGCTTGTGGGTGGACTGGTGTTGATGTTATCATCTTAATCCCCCAGCTGTCACAAAAGTTAGTACTTCTGCCCCCAATAAATTGGGAACCATTATCACATATAATTTCAGAAGGAATACCAAATCTAGTTTTAATATTTCTTTTAATGAAGGATATAACTTCCTTTTCTCTGACTTGGGCAAAAGCTTCAGCCTCTATCCACTTGGAGAAGTAATCAGTCATAGCAAGCATGAACACTTTCCCACCAGGTGCCTTAGGGAGCTTACCAACTATATCCATGCCCCATCTTATAAACGGCCAAGAGGAGGATATAGGATGTAGAAATTCAGCCGGCTGATGAAGGATATTACTGTGTCTCTGACAAGGATCACACTTCTTGGCATACTCCACAGCATCCCTCTTCATTGTTAGCCAGTAGTATCCTGTCCTTAGGATCCTAGAGAACAATGCCCTGCCCCCAGTGTGGTTTCCACAATCTCCTTCATGGAAGTCTTTTAGAACTTCTTGAACTTCAGGATCCTCAATGCATCTCAAATATGGTCCTGCAAGAGATCGCTTATATAACATATTATTTAAGATTGTAAATTGAGATACCTTTTGTTTGAAAGCCCTAGGATTTTCTCCCATAGGAATCTCTCCTTGTTGTAAGTATCTCATGATCGGTGAAATCCATGATCCTGATCCTGAATGGGATTGAGTATCCTCACTAGGGATAATTGCAGAATCCTCTCCTATCTCCATAGCCACATGATCCTTAATGGCGGGAGCCAAGATATGGATAATAGGGATACTTATATCCTCCGGGATCTTCAGGGAGGATCCTAGGTTAGCCAATGCATCAGCTTCTGTATTTTCTTCCCTTGGTACCTGTGTCAAACTAAAGGAAACAAAAGAGAGTGCCAACTCTTTGACTATCTCTAAATACTTGGTTAGTTTTTCACCTTTAACAGTATAGGATCCATTAAAGTGATTTGTAATTAGTAAAGAATCAACATGTACCATAAGATACCTGATCCCCATATGCTTAGCAATTTGCAAACCAGCAATCAAGGCTTCATACTCAGCCTCATTGTTAGTGGTTTGGAACTCACAAGCTATAGAGTGGGGTATTATGTCCCCCTGTGGCGATTTTAGTAGTATACCAAGCCCTGTGCCTTTGACATTTGAGGATCCATTAGTATAGAGTATCCAAGGATCCTTGGTCTCCTCTAGCTGCTGGACTTCTAACTCGGCTTCCTCTTGTAAATCACTACTGAAATCAGCCACAAAGTCGGCCAATGCTTGGGATTTAATGGCTGTCCTGGGCTCATATCTTATATCATAGGCACTAAGCTTCACTGCCCACTTAGCCATCCTTCCTGACATTTCTGGTTTCCTGAGGACATTCTTAATTGGAAAATTAGTTTTAACGACAATAACATGAGTTTCAAAATAATGCCTCAACTTAGTAGATGCCATGATTAATGCAAGAATAAGCTTTTCAAGGTGTGAATACCTGGATTCGGCATCAAGTAAACTTTTACTTACATAATAGACAGGATGCTGTGTACCTTCGTGATCCTTAACAAGGACCGCACTTACTGCTTTTGAGGATACTACCAGATATAAGGATAACACATCGCCTTTTTCTGGCTTCATCAAGGCCGGGGCTGAGGATAGGTAATCTTTGAGAGCTCTTAAGGCATTTTCATGCTTCTCAGTCCACTCGAATTTCTTGTTTTTCCTTAGGATATCATAGAATTCTTTGCACTTCTCCGAGGATTTAGATATAAATCTGTTTAAAGCTGCTATCCTGCCTGTCAACCTTTGGACATCCTTTGCATTGGCAGGAGATTTGATATTCACCAAGGCTTTAATTTGTTCTGGGCTAGCTTCGATGCCTCTCTTGGTCACCATGTATCCTAAGAATTTACCTGCTTTGACACCAAAGTGACATTTTGAAGGATTAAGCTTCATGTTATATTTATCAAGGATATCAAATGCTTCCTCCAAGTCCCTCAGGTGATCCTCAGCTTTTATGGATTTCACCACCATATCATCTATGTAAACCTCCATAGTTTGTCCAATCTGGTCCTTGAACATCATATTCACCAGCCTTTGATATGTGGCACCTGCATTCCTTAATCCAAACGGCATAGCAATATAACAATATATACCGGTTGGAGTCATGAAAGCCGTATCCTCTTGGTCAGATGGTTCCATCTGGATTTGTTGGAATCCAGATGAAGCATCCATAAAAGTCAACAGTTCATGACCCGCGGTTGCATCCACCATGGAGTCAATGTGGGGTAATGGGAAAGGATCCTTGGGACATGCCTTGTTTAAATCTGTAAAATCGACACATACCCTCCACTTTCCATTCTTCTTTTGAACAACAACCACATTGGCCAACCATCTTGGATACTTGACCTCTCTAATCATACCTGCCCGGAGCAGTTTCTCTACCTCTTCCTGGATAATGGCATTCCTTTCTGGTGCAAACTTCCTCCTTTTTTGATGAATCGGCTTGAATGACCTGTCAATGCCAAGTTTATGAGTTATAATATCCTTAGATATACCTGTCATATCCTCATGCTTCCATGCAAAGGTAGTCTTCCTTCTTTTCAAGAAGGATACGAGGTCTTCTTTCATTTGGCCAAGGATCCCTGATCCGATATAGACTTTGGATTCAGGATCATCAGGATCCATGAGGATTTCTACCACATCCTGTTCTCTCGCCTCCAAGACATCCCTTGGAGGATACTTTGATTGCTATTGCTCCTTTGACTTCGAGGCTGGTTTCATCGATGAAGTGTAGCAGTTCTTAGCCTCCTGCTGATCACTATCAATCTTGACTATTCCCCAAGGACTAGGGAGCTTTACACACTGGTGGTAGGTAGATGGGACTGCCTTCATATCGTGTATCCAAGGCCTGCCAAGGATAACATTACAACAAGATAAACAGTCAATAACACAAAATTTTTGATAAGAATGTAAGCCTTCTATATATATTGGGAGTTTAATGTCCCCCAGGGTATTCTTCGTTTCGTCACTAAATCCCACAAGCATGGAGGATCTTGGTATGATATCTGATTCAGGAATACCCATTTTCTTCAGAACATCTAGCTGGATAATGTTCACTGAGCTTCCTCCGTCAATAAGGATCCTGCGGACAAAATGGTTAGAAATAAAAAGTGTAATAACTAATCCATCATGATGAGGATCCTGGATATCAACACGATCATCCTCATCGAAGGTTATAACTTTTCCCTCAGAGACACTTGATGTTCGAATAGGTCTTTCTCCATTATCCATTTTAGTTTCCTTTGCATGCCTCTTGCCTGCTGAGAAGGATGTGCCGCAAATATCTGATCCTCCGGAAATGAAGTTTATCACTTGTGCATCTGCTGGAGGGGCCGGAGCTTTCTCGGGGATCCTCTCAGGATCCTGAGTCTTTGGCTTTTTTCTGCCCAGCAACTCTTTTAAATGCCCCTTGCTCAACAAGTATCCAATTTCCTTTCTCAATGCAATGCATTCTTCTGTTAGATGTCCAAAATCTTCATGGTAAGGACACCACTTGGATTTATCTTTGGTTGCACCTGGTCTATCATTTTTTCTTGGCCATCTGGCTTTATCACCTAAATTCTGCATCGCAAGTATCAGTTCATTGTTATCAACAGAAAAACAATATTCAGAAATTGGAGGATAATCTTCATCATCCTCTTCTTGATCAACAGCATGCACGTTCTGGTTATCAGATCTATTATAGGATCTGAACTTGTTATTCTTAAATGAGGATCCTTGCTTGTCTTGCTTTGAGGATCCTGCCAGTCTCTCCTGAATCCTCTGGTCATCCTCTAATCTGATGAACCTGAGTGCCCGAGTTCTTACCTCATCGAGGTTCCTGCAAGGTGTCATAACAAGATCATCATAAAACAACGAGTCCCTAAGCAATCCCATTTTGAAGGCCTCAACAGCCGTGGCTATATCCAAATTGGGAATGTCTAAGGATTCTTTACTAAATTTGGTTATGTAATCCCTTAATGATTCATTATGACCTTGGGTTATCCTATATAGATCACTAGTTAATCGCCCAAACTTTCTACTACAAGAAAATTGACTATTGAACAAGTTAACTAGATTAGCAAATGAGGTAATAGAGTAAGGGGGAAGACTTAGCAGCCATTTGAGAGCTGATCCAGTAAGAGTGGATCCAAATCCCTTGCACAGGCATGCTTCCTTTAACCTTTCTGGGATTGGATTGATCTCCATCCTCTCCCCGTATTGTGCTATGTGCTCCTCAGGATCTGTCAAACCATCATACAGCTTCATGGTTGGAACATGGAACCTTTTGGGTATCTCAGCATCACAGATTGGTGGTGCAAAACGAGATATCCTGTGACTTCCATCTGCAATCTCCGGGATAGGTTTGACCACTCCTGGAACACTTGATATCATATCCTTCAATTTTTGCAACTCTCTGGCCATGGCATGGTTGATACCTGTATCCTGCATGGATCCATGGTTAGTCGTAAGAGAATTATTAAACATGTTACCTCCCGTTGGGTTTAAGTGAGGGACACTGGATGTGAATCCAAATTGCTGGGACTCTGGAATGATGGAGGGGCCAGTAGAAGCAATGGTTTGCATGGGAATAAAATCTCCTTGATGGACGTCGGAACTTCCTGTTTGTAAACTCCTCAAGGATCCTGGCATCTGGAAGGATCCCTGAAACTGGGATGATCCTGGAACGAAGGAGGATCCTTGCACCTGGGATGATCCTGGAACAAAGGATGATCTTTGAACCTGGGATGATCCTGGAACAATGGAGGATCCTTGAACCTGGAATGATCCTGGAACAAAGGAGGATCCTTGAACCTGGGATGATCCTGGAACAAAGGAAGATCCTTGACTATGCTGCACTCCTGAGTAAGCCCCTGAATTCATGAAGGATCCCATATGCTGCGGATAGGATCCTGCTGGCTGGAAATATGGGCCTGATGCCTGAGTCATTATTGCTGAGCCGTTGTGCACTTCTTTCGGTCCACCTACATATTGAACATCTGGAACCACCGATGGCTGAGAAGTGATCACTGGAGTGTCAAAATTCAATGATCTGGGCACCAACGGGGAGTGATCCTCTGCCGCTTTCTTTTGTTTCTTGAGATCTCCGATTTCCTTGAGGATCCTATCGTTGGTCTCATCCTGCCGCTGAATACGATCCCTCATCTGCAAAATCAAAGTAAACATATCACTAGTAGTGGGAGTAGAAGAAGCAGAAGAAGTTGGAGCAGAAGAAGTTGGAGGTTTAGAGAAAATGGGAGTTGGTCTCTTCTCAGCATTTTTCTAAGATCCAGCAGGTGGTGGAGGCAGCGGTGGAATGCCCTGAGATGAATTGACCGCAGACATTGCCGTAGAAGTATTCTTCAATGATGAAGCCATGTATTCGTTTGCAATGAACCGGAATGATCACCAACAGAAAACTTTCTTAGAAATGAAGCACCAATTGCCCCACGGTGGACGCCAAACTGTTTTGGTCAAAAATCTGATGAGGATAATGCAACCAAACTCTATGTACATGGAATGATGCTTGAAATGAAGAAGTGTGATGAGGATCACTATGAAATAAATTGCAAGAACAACACCAGGATTTATACGAGGAAAAAGCCCTTGATCTTTAGAAGATCTCCGGCATAAAAAACCTCGGGTGATGGAAACTACCGATCACCAAGCTCAAATATAACAAAAAATGTTTACAACTTCGGATAGTGACGAGCTAAGTACAAGGATCACTATGTTTAATTGTGTGAAAGTGTAAGAAATGTGAAGTGTTTGCCGAGAGCTTCTTGACTGCAAGTATACGAGTGTGTGTGTAAGCAAAAAGTAGCTAAGTGTTCTAATTTTAGCTCGTTACCCCATTTAAATATGAAAGTTAAACTAAGCTAACTAACTGCCCGACTTTTGTGCCATTCCCCCACGTTCTTCCACAACGTCCATCTTCGTTCAAATGGCTGCGAAATGCCCGGGGAATATTCCGTTGCAACGTTACCAGGACCAGGTCAAGCTTAACACTCCTGCAAAATAATACAAAATACAAAGAAACAACCGTTAGTATGAGGATCCTTTAGGTGATCCATGATCCTTAAGGTGATCCATGATCCTGCTCCCTGAAGCTCCTCTAAGGATCACTGCCTGTCACAGAAATAAGGATCACTATTAGGATAACAAGTAAGGATCACTAACTGATAGAAAATCTTCCCCTAACAGTGTGCATATCATGAAGATTTCGGTCATCTCACTGAAGAATGTATTGCACTGAGAAAAGAGATTGGTTACTTGTTATGCAAAGGGCACTTGAAGGAACTGTTGGGAAGAAAAAGTCAACGATCCAGGATACTGAAAAAGTTCCAGAAAGAGCTCCTGCTCCTCCTGCTGATGCACAAATTATCAGCTTCATATCCAGAGGATCAGACATATGTGGTACTTCCTTTTCAGCAGCCAAGAGGCATGCCAAGGAGACCAAGATGGACAACGAAGATTGATGTGCGTGAAGTGTGTTATATTTTTGATGTATATTTAAGCCCTTTTTACACTTTTAGCCAAGTTTTAAATTTATAAAACACGATATTCACTAACACTAAACACACATATGGGCAAGTGCACCCATCGTTGACGTAGTATAGTGTTGGTAAGATACCGAGGTCGTCCAAGGACACAAGTGCTTTTAATACCGGTTTATCCTCAACGTCTAATCAAATCAAAAAATGAGAAAAATGTTTTTTAAGCTAAGGAAATAAAAACTAACTAAATGCTGAAAAATAAAAATAAAATAAAAACAGATAGACAAGATGAATCACTTGGATCCGACACGTGTATTAGTATAACCTTTGATTATTTTCGCACTTTTGCACTTGTTTAAGAGATTATCTTAGTTATTGTAGTAGGCCCCTCTTTTGAAGGCGACGTTACCCTCAACCCAGTAGTTTGAGTCAGCAAGGATACAATCCTAAAGGGTCGGATTATTGAAAGATAATGAATTAAGTTATTAATGCAAATTGTGGTAGGCCCCGCTTTCGGCGGTGACGTTACCCTCGGCTAAGTAGTCTGAGTCAGCAGGGATACAATCCTAAATAGCCGGGTTATAGTATTAATAGTAGTTAACTTATGAGGGGGTCAAAGAGTTTGGATCCCCGCCATCCAATACCTATGGGCATTGAAGGAGATCCTACTAAATTTGACCCAGGTCCCTTGCAGGACCTTTAAACGCTGAACAAGGGCAAGACCCTTACCAAACCGTTCCCTTAACCCCCGACCAGGTAGCCAACATACCTCCATATAGACCGTGGAGATATGAATGGTGAAAATCTTTTATTTTATATAGACAGTAAAATAATGCCAAGACACCACGGACAAACGATAAGGAAAGATCACCTTCAACATAAGCAACTAGTTATTAAAGTCATTAATACAAAACCAAATAAAAAGTGCAAAAGATTAAAAATAAAAAGTATTATACTAAACACTTGTCTTCACCAAGTGATGTAAGAGACTTAGGCAAACATGGCCTTGATTGTCAAGAACTCTTACGATCAATCTTGGATCCCGAGACGACTCACACACTCTACGATGGACAATGGATGATGGTGGTGGATGATGGTGTTATGGTGGTGGTGGGTGGTGGATGAAGTGTGAGAGAGGTGGTGTGCCAAGGGATGAGATGGAATGAAACCAAGCACTCCTATTTATAGGCTGAACAGAAGGCTGGGCACGGCCCCGTGTCCGCTGGACACGCCCCCGTGCCCGTCTGACACTCTCTCTCCTCATTAATTGTAATTCGCAATTACAATTAATGCGCCTGCTGTACTTTCACCACGCCCCCGTGCCCGCTGGACACGGCCCCGTGGTGGGCAATGGAAGCTTCTATAAGTTTGTCTTTTATGCTGCTTCTTGGGCACGGCCCCGTGCTGGCTGAGCACGGGGCGTGTTCAGACTTCTGCTTTCTCTTCTTTGCCTTGGAGGATGCCGTTGAGGGTCCGGGCAGTCTACTTTTATTCCTTTTCTTGTATTTATGCTAGAATTAGTTGTCTTTTTGCTTCTTTTGTGAATTTGAGCTCATTTCATCCTGAAAATACAAAAGAAAGACAAAAACACTCTTTTTCCAACATTAGTTCTTAAAAAGGGTTAGTTTTATGCCTTAATCGATGTGATTTATATGTTGTATTTTACACACATCAAATACCCCACACTTGAACTTTTGCTTGTCCTCAAGCAAAACTCTTTAAATGTGGCTTACACTCCTGTAGGTCCCCTTGAGTCTATGGATCGTCACAGAATCGTCTTTCCAATCAAGAGTGCGGAATCCTCTTGATCAGAATTAGCAGAAAAGTGTAGAAACAGAAATCAGCAATCACTTTGAAACCGGGTTTTATTGATTATCTATCAAGACTGATTACAATCAATCAAACCCTAACCACAAACCCTAATTTCGTCCAAACAAGCACTCTCACGAAATTATGTCTCTCAAACTCTATTTTGGCTGATTAACCTAAACCCTAATGTTTAACCTTGTTTATATACCACAAGGTTTACAACTGGGCTAGGTTAAAGACTCCTGGGCTGCGAATTGGACAGGCCCAATTCGCCCCCCATCACCCAATCCTTTGGGTTTAGTTAGCCCAAACATTACAACTAACTATTACAAAGCTAAACCCGCTAACCGTTTATTGTTAAACTAATTACAAGATATCCAAAGACCAAATCTAAGCTGTTGTCACAAACATGCACCAACAAACTCCCCCTTGACAATAGCTTCATAAAAACTTTGTCTTGAGTCAAAACTTTGTCTTCGGTCTTCTTGCAATCTTCAAGTAATCTTGCACTGTCTTTGGTCTTTGGATAGCTTCAGCTTCAATAGCTTCTGTCAGCAACAGACTGTCAGCAACAGACTCCCCCTAAGCTGATGCATCCAATCACCAAATCTTCAACACGTTAGCGTTTGAGTAAACTCCAGTTCAGCATTTGCACAGCAATCTTCAAACTCTTCAATCTTTGTCTGCAATATAGAAAGGAGGTTCTACCATGCATCCAATCAAACTCTCATCTTCACACTTTACAGCAACTTCACAGCAACAAACCGCTTCAATCTGTATACTATAAAACAAACATCTCGAGAAACCATAAGAATTTTTCAACATAAGTTAAATAAATTATTATTTTTCAAGAGATAGTTAAACTGTATAACAGATTAAGCTTTTTCAACTTCATCACCAACACGCAAAACTTTTTGTTCAACACTGCAGAAGTTAAAAATTTTGAACTCACTTTCTAACACCGTCTCCCCCTATCAGTAACAATTCCTCCATGAATAACAGTTTTCCGTACGTTAAGGATTTTAAACAGAAAAAGACACTATTTTTGGATTTTTTATATTTTCTGAAAGCAAGTAAATACAAAAACAATAAACACTCTATTTTTGTGAGAATCACCGGTAAGAAGATCATATCAGAACAATCAAACTGTTTCACACAATTAGATAATTCTTTATTCAATTTTTCGTGAAAAGCAGTTCAAGACGATTACCAGTATGTTTGTCCACTTAAACAAAATGCATGAACATTTCAAGTACCATTACCGTGTGATACGTTAAGGTAATTTTATTTCTGAAATATTAGCGTGTCCCACAACAGGATATACCCCCGCGATCAAGGTATGCACAAAGATTCATCGTAGTAGGTGAGTATACTGATGTCATCCTTTAAGATATCCTGACTGTGTCTAGCATTTAATCTGTTTTATCATGTTTTGATTGCTTAACTATGAACACCCAAATAACTACTAATCAAATCCTGGAAATATAAACAGCACACTCTATCATGCAAGTATCTTCCCTACCACATATTTCACAAGTCCAATCCAGAGTTCTGAAATCTTAACTGGGAATAGGTTGAGAAGAGAACATAATAGATCTTTAGTAGAGATGGTATAATATACAGATCAAATGAGATTTTCTCAGTTTGATATAGGTTTCTTGGGTTTCTTTTGGGCACTTGAGGGCCTCTTTCGGGTGTATTAGATCTATAGCGCGACAACGAACAGCTAGGTCAGCATGTATCTGGATGCAGCAGAAGCTGTCGTTGCCTAGCACCTCCAGGTCAGCATATATCTGGATGCAGCAAAGGAGGTACACGACTTTTTTCAGAGAAGATTTCAGAATCAGATCAAAATTGTGTGTATCGGGAAATATACAGACATTCAAATAGAAATGAGCTAATTCCAAGTGACTATCTTTCCTGGGGTCATGTACAATTTTAGTTCTAACAGACAGACAGCCAAGATATCCCTAGTTGAAACAACAGTATAAAGACCCAAAACTTCAGATTTTGGCAATCTATCAACGCAAGAATTAAGGTCATTAAACCATACATCACTGATATGTTCCCCACTCATATTCAGTTCATTTAAGTTTATATCACATTGGTAAGTTGATTATTTCATGCTTTTTGCCTACTGGTACATCATATAATGAAGCTGCTATCACACTTAAGCAATTCATGTTCAATTTCAGTGTGACAGTCTAACCTGCTGATGTACTATCATTTCTCCTTTTTCACACAGTGATAACTCATTTTTGATTTTCTATTTTTTTATGTTTTTGATTTTTTAAGAAAAGCAGTAAACTATTTACAAAAATTCTTATGAAAAACCAGTTATTCAGGATTCCTCATCCCGTTGAGTTCGACTAAATGTTCAAAGCGAACCCTGTCAAATGCTTTAGTATAAAGATCTGCCAGGTTATCCTCTGTGTCGACTCGATGTAATTCAATTAGTCTCTTTTCAGCACAATCCCGTATAAAATGATGACGTATGTCAATATGTTTTGTGCGACTGTGATTCACGGGATTATTAGTTATTGAAATAGTGGCATTATTGTCTATCATAATAGGAGTACGAGTGAAATCCAAACCGTAATCGCGCATTTGCTGTTGTATCCAGAGAACCTGAGAGCAGCAGCTTCCAGCAGCAATATATTAAGCTTCACACGTAGATGTAGACACACAAGATTGTTTCTTGCATTGCCAAGATACAATCCTGCCTCCTAAGAACTGACAACCACCTGTTGTAGACTTTCTGTTCGATTTGCATCCTCCAAAGTCTGAGTCAGTGTAAGCAACAAACGTCAGATCACTATCAGCTGGATACCACAACCCAAGTTTAGGTTTCCCCTTCAAGTAACGAAGAATCCGCTTCACTGCTTACATGTGTGACTCTTTAGGATTCGCCTGATATCTGGCACACAAGCATACGGCAAAGATGATATCAGGTCTTGAAGCAGTCAAGTACATTAGAGAACCAATCATTGCCCTGTATTGAGTAGGATCAACGTCTTCAGTACTTTCGTGATCTGGGCCAAGATTGTGATTTTCGCATATGGGTGTGTTGGAAGTAGTGCAATCATTCATTTTCAACTGACTCAAAATGTCATACACATACTTTGTTTGATGAATAAACATCCCATCCGCCTTCTGTTCAACTTGTAATCCCAGAAAGTAAGACAACTCACCCATAGCACTCATTTCGAACTTGCTCTTCATCACCTGCTCGAACTCTTTACACATGCTTTCATCAGATGACCCAAAGATGATGTCATCCACGTACACCTGTACCAGCAGAAAATCTTCCTTCTTCCTCTTGATGAACAGTGTACTGTCAATCTGACCTCTTTCAAAACCATTCTTTATCAGATGTGTAGACAGTGTCTCGTACCACGCCCTGGGAGCTTGATGTAACCCATACAAAGCCTTATCAAGTTTGTACACTCGATCTGGATAATCTGGATCAACGAACCCATCTGGTTGTGAGACATACACCACTTCTTGGACTTTCCTGTATAGAAACGCACTCTTCACGTCTAGTTGGTAAACTTTGAAGCCCTTGAAAGTTGCGAAAGCCAGAAACAAACGAATTGCATCCAACCTTGCCACTGGTGCAAACACCTCATTGTAATCTATCCCTTCTTGCTGATTAAAACCTTTGACCACCAATCGAGCCTTGTTTCGCGTAACTATACCTCTTTCATCTTTCTTGCACCTAAATACCCATTTAGTGCCAATCTCTCTTTCACCTTTAGGAAGATCAACCAACTCCCAAACTTTCAACTTAGCAAACTGGGCCAATTCCTCTTGCATAGCTTCAACCCATGAATTGTCTTTAAGAGCCATATGAATGTTCTTCGGCTCCTCTTGGGAAATAAAGCAACTATACAAGCATTCGTTCACAATCCCAGTCTTCTCAATCGACACAAATAAACCAGTATTCGCTGCTATGCTTCTTCTCGTCTGAACACCTGCAGTAGGATCTCCAAGTATCATGTCAACTGGATGATCCCTATTTGCTCGTGTAGTAGCAACCGCATCGACTTCCAAATTGTCACCAAGGTTTGATCCAACCTCCCCCTGAATATGCTGATCCGCAAACGGATTAATGAAATCCTCCCCCTGATTGGGTTCGGGTTCATCGTCACTTGAATCAGTATCAGCAGCATCTTGGGAAGTTTCAGGAGCATCTGTCATATCAACATTTGATCTAGGCATGAACTCGCCTTCATCATCTCCATTTATCACTGTTTGAATCAGCTGAGACTCATCTGTATTGGAAAACTCAGGAATATTAAATGATTTAAAAACACTTTCATAATCATATAATATAGCTGGTCCACTCGTTGACTGTTGAGGTTTGTAAGAGGTAATTTCTACATTAAACACAACCTCAATTTTACCAGTTATTAGATTAAAAACCCTTTTATTCGGTGCGCCAGGTACGTAACCTAGAAAGTAGCCCTCGTCAGCCACCTCACCGAATTTTTGTTTATCTTTATTTCGCACAATGGTGCAGGGTAATCCAAATGGTTCAAAGCCTTCTAAGTTTGGTTTCTTGTTAAACATTAATTCATGACAAGTTTTGTTAAAACGTTTAACAGTCAAAACTTTGTTTAGGACATAGCAAGCTGTATTCACAGCTTCTCCCCAGAAAAGAACAGGTAGCTTAGAATCTGAAAGCATTGTCCTAGCGGCTTCAATCAACGTCCTGTTTTTCCTCTCAGCAACTCCATTCTGTTGAGGCGTATAAGGAGCAGAATATTGATGTTTAATTCCCTTGCGAAGACAGTAGAGATCCAGAATACGATTCTTGAACTCCGTGCCATTATCACTCCTTATCCTCTTGATCTTTGCATCATGGACGTTTTCCAATTTTGTAAAAAGATCTATCAACATCTCTGCTGTCTCATCTTTTGTACCTAAAAAGAAAACCCATGAATAACGTGAGTAATCATCAGTGACAACTAAACAATAGTACTTTCCACCTATGCTCCTCATGTTCACTGGACCGAATAGATCCATGTGAAGTAATTCGTAAGGGGCATCTATGGAATTTACTGTTTTTGATTTATGAGGTTTCTTATGTTGTTTTCCCTTTTGACATGGAAGACATTTGTCTTCCACTTGAAACCTCCGCAATGGTACCCCTTTCACTAGCTCATTTTTAACAAGATAGTTCATTTTGCGATAGTGAATATGGGCCATGCGTCTGTGCCACAACATCGATTCAGCTTCAGATGCTTTTGATAGTAAACACGCCACCACTGCAGTTGGATCCTTAGCACCCATGTCCATGACATAAGTGTCATTTCTCCTTGGCGCTCGCATCACTATCCAATCGTCCGGTATCTCCAAACCTGGTTTCAACACTAATGCTTCAGTCTTGGTAAAATGGACCGAGTGACCCTTGTCGCAGACTTGTGACACGCTCATCAGATTGTGTTTAAGCTGCTCCACATAGTTCACTTTGTCCAGTGTGATCTTCCCATTGGTTTGAGTCTTTCCTCGTCCAGTAATTCTACCACCTTTCGCACCCGCAAAATTTACTTGTCCTCCATCATATTCTTCAAACTCAGTCAACAATCTCGCATCCCCCGTCATGTGCCTAGAGCAGCCACTATCAACATACCACAAGTTGATAATCCTCCTTAGCAGCTCCTGCACACACCAACCAAGAAATTAGTTAGATTGGGGGACCCAAGCCTTAATGGTCTTGGGTCGTCCAAATTCACCAACCACCGGAACATCCATCCAATATCCATTACTCCTGACTGGAGTCTTGGATCTTAGACCTGTTGGAATCCGATTTTGATTTCCACTAGGTCTTTGTTCCTGAGGGTTCCTATGTGTGTTTGGACTATTTGACCTTTGAAAATTTTGATTTTGATTCCAAGAAGCATTATTATTATAATTTCTAAAGCCATTGTTATAAAAATTTCGACCACCATTATTTTGGTATCGATTTTGATATTGACCTTGACTTCTGAAATTATTTGTATTTTGGTTGTTCATTTTTGGTGAACTGCTTCTAGGTCTCTCAAATCTGCCTGGTGGAGATCTAGGCTGAAATCTAGGTTGATTTCTTTGAAAACGAGGAACTTGTGGAGTTCCTTTTTCAGCCTTATCCACACCAACAGCAACTGTCTCTGGTTGCTTAGGAGCAGATTTCTTTGGAGAGTTGGACTCTCTCTCCTGCTTATCACCACTTTTCTCTGGTGACTTCTCTCTCTTCCTCTCATTCACTTGTGCTTCATTCTTTTTGTTAGGACAGCAGCTAGCTACATGTCCTTTGGTGTGACATTTGAAGCACGACATCTTTTTCGAAGACTTCTTATCTGAAGCCTTTGAACTAGATTCAGGCTTTGATGATGATGCTTTAGAAGAATCTGGTTCAGTTTGCTTAATTTCAGAATTTTCTTTGTTTTTATTTTTAGCAAACTCTACGTTCGATTCATTTTCAATAACAGCTGTCTCATTATTCATGTCACTTCCTTGAACAAAATTTATCTTTTTAGCAAAAGTCGAATTTTTATTCTTAGGTTGTGAAGTGTTCTTTTTCAAAGCTGGTTTGCTGTTATTATCCTTCTTAGCATCACCTCTCTCAGACTCATCACCTTGACTTGCTGTGGAACTACTTGGTGCTGTTGACATAAACTTTGTTAGCTCATCTTCATCAGGTAGGAATGAATAATCATGACTAAGAGGAGGTCAGACTTCATTATAGCCTTGGAATCCCACACTAGTCTTGTCATTACTCTTCTTTAACCCACCCATCATATGTTTCATAACAAAAGTAGAATCCCTGAATTGACCCAATTTCTTTTCAAGTTCAACAATTCTGAGTTGAGCATCTGACAACTCTTTGTTTTTATCGGAAATCTCTTTTGTTTTTTCAGCCATCATGTCATGAGCTAAGTCTATGACTTGAAGTTTTTCATTTAAGTTGCAGGTTACGGCTTCAATTTCACTTTAATAACCTTTTATTTTCTTCAAGTATGACATTTCATTTCTTTTAGCAAAAAAGTTTGATTCTTTAATGTTAGACATTTCGCTTACCAAACTTTTGTTTTGTGCAGACAACCTGTCAACCTCACCCTGTAGTTCACGACATTTTAAACACACAAAATTAGATTTTACCTCTCCTGTTTGTTTGTCAAGGTTGGCCATTAGAGCTGCAAGCTGAGCTTCCAATTGTTTATACTTAGCATCCTTTTCCTCAGCTTCTCTTTCATATTCAGACTTTTGTTTTTCATCTTCAGCACCTGTTGTCTGATCAACCTTCTTTTCTTCAGCTCTATTCTCTACCTTCACCTCAGCATCCACTTTCACTTCAGCATCATCTACTTTAGCTTCACCATCATCGATTGGAGTAATCTCTGCCATGAATGCTTGAGTGATATCCCCATCATTTTCTAAGTGAATGCTCCAATCATATGAACCCTCTCTTGCAGTAGAGATCAACGCCTTTGAGCTAGAGTTGCTTGATGCATTCCTGTTGTTTGAACTCTGACTCGAGTTGTCTTGTTTTTGTTTCTGACACTCCCTAGCAAAATGCCCATAACTTTGACAGTTAAAGCACCTCACTTTGGCCTTGTCGAAACCAACACTCCTTCCCACAAACTTTCTTCCTGTTCTGTTAATGAACCTTTTCACACGCCTAGAAATCATGGCCATTTGCCATTGCAAATCCATCTCTTCAAAATCATCAGGGTCAATCTGATCATAGTCTTCATCTAAAGTAGCAGGATCAGAAATCTTTCCCTGAATATAGTTTTCATAGGAAGCAACAAACGAAGCAAGTAGAGCCAGATGCTCTTCAGCAGACTTCACACTCATTGGCATTGACTTAGCAGTAGTACTCTGCTTAGAAGCTGATGTTTTCTTTATTCCTGATGATCCTCCTGAAGCAGCAACAAAACACACATCACCATCCTGATTCACCATAACCTGCTCGTTCTCACATGATAAAAACGCAGTAGCTGAGTCGCTAGAAGCGTTGTGAGATGAAGAAGATGTAAGCCCATTGTAAACAGCCGGATCTTGAACCTGATCATATCCAGTATCTTTCTTCTTCATACTGAGCTCATAAGCTCTCAACTTTCCTACTACCTCTTCAAGCTCTTTTGTTTCATAATCTGCTTCACCCTTGATCATTAGAGTGTAGATATCCCACTTAGTAGGCAAAGCATCTAGCAGCTTGTCATTCTTCTCTACGTCAGAATAGCAATCGATCTCATAATTGTCCATTTCTGACATCAGATGGTAGTAACGAGTGATGACGTCTTCAAGTGACTCATGCTTCATGTACTTGAAAACAGCAAACTGCTTCTTCAGTAGATCAATCTTGTTCTTCTTGACATCAGCATTACCAGCGTATCTTTTCTCCAAAGCATCCCACATATCCTTTGAGTTAGTGTACTTTTTGAAGGTATGTTTGATGCTATCAGGTAACGACATTTTGATTGCAGCCAAGGCTCTCTTTTCAGCCTCATACATCTTTTTATCATTTTCTTGCATGTTCACATATTCTGTTCGACGTGGTCTACCCTCAAAGTCATGTGTAGGATTCACGTAACCATCTTCGATGCATGTCCACATGCGCGTATCCTGATATTCAATGAAGGACTGAAAACGATCCTTCCATGTCAGATAGTTTTCCACCTTCATCATCTTAGGTGGTTTGTTGGTAGTACCAACCTCATGCTCCATCTTCAACAGCTCGTTCAAAGTAGACATGTTTGACATTTTAACGTTAACAGACTGAGAAAACCGTACAAAAGTCGTCCGAAAACAGTGGTTACCAAATTACACCATTAGAATCGTCTCGAAAAGACGAATCCAATGATATATAATGTCAAAAACCGAAATTCGCACGAGTTCAACGGTGCAAACGGTTCTGTCAAACGAGCTACGGATCAATTTCTATTCGCAAAACACTGAAAAATTTCCGACGCTTGCCAATGGAAATTCCACCTCTTAATTTTGCTGCTAAATTCGCTGGTTAAAGGTTAATTTCGCTGGACTAATGTTTGTTTAATTTCGCTGATGTAGTTTAATAGTCAATTTCGCTGATAAGGTTCGCTGGTTTATTTTCGCTGCTCTATTTCGTGAATACGACGAACAGTAAATTCGCTGAGAATCGTAATAACTTCGCTGTGGAAAGTTATACGATCACCAAAGTCGCCTTTGGATTTAACTACGCCGGTAAGTTTGCTAGTCAAATTCGCAAATCAGTCAAAATCGCCAGAACAGTTAATTTCGCTAGTCAGTCAAAACAGCTAATTTCGCCAACCAGTTAATTTCGCAGATCTGCAAATTTGGAAGGTTAATCTTTTCGAAAATTCTGATTATTCTCCAACACAATTCTGCAAAATCAAACAAGCAAATCAGTCAACTTTTGATGAAAATTTTGATGAAATTAATGAAGAACACGAAGAACAGTCTTCGAATCTTCAAGAAATTTAGCCAAAATTCTTCAAAACTATCAACCAAAAACAATCCTGCAAACCCTAAAACCTGCAAAACAGCAATCAAACAAACCAGAATATCAAAACAGCCAACAAAAATCAAAAATCAGAATCAAAACACACAAAAATTTCGAAAATTTTAAAAACCCTAATTTTCAGGTTTCAAAAATTTCGAAATTTTACTCCCTGTTTCTGCAGCAAACAATTCTGAACCGAGCAATCAAGAGCCTAATGCTCTGATACCAATTGTAGGTCCCCTTGAGTCTATGGATCGTCACAGAATCGTCTTTCCAATCAAGAGTGCGGAATCCTCTTGATCAGAATTAGCAGAAAAGTGTAGAAACAGAAATCAGCAATCACTTTCAAACCGGGTTTTATTGATTATCTATCAAGACTGATTACAATCAATCAAACCCTAACCACAAACCCTAATTTCGTCCAAGCAAGCACTCTCACGAAATTATGTCTCTCAAACTCTGTTTTGGCTGATTAACCTAAACCCTAATGTTTAACCTTGTTTATATACCACAAGGTTTACAACTGGGCTAGGTTAAAGACTCCTGGGCTGCGAATTGGACAGGCCCAATTCGCCCCCCATCACCCAATCCTTTGGGTTTAGTTAGCCCAAACATTACAACTAACTATTACAAAGCTAAACCCGCTAACCGTTTATCGTTAAACTAATTACAAGATATCCAAAGACCAAATCTAAGCTGTTGTCACAAACATGCACCAACAACTCCCAAATGGAATAGGTAGAAGAGAAAGTTTTTGGCTTTTCATAGAGTGTCGGGAATCCAAGATCTTTGTAAGTTTTATTTTTATTTATTTACAATCCTATTCGTTATGATTTATTTAGAACGTTTCACAAGATAAATTACTTATTCGGGCATAGCATGCCTTATTAAAATTCCATTTATATACAAGTTCACATACCTCACGGGAGATCACTCAACACTCGGCCGAAGGTGTAACTTTTTTTAGTGAATCACTCGAGAGCGGCATGGAACTTACGCCTTCCATAGGCTTGCCAAGCAATCAATCCTCCTCCTTTTTAACTTTTTACCTTTGTAAATATCAAGATGACTTTTTGGGTGAAGGGTTAGGCTTGGGTTAAAGGTGGGTGGTTGGGTTAGTGGTTAGTAAAAGGGCGAAAATCGTAAAAAGCGTCGGTTTTCGTGACACACCTTGTTTTTAGTGACTTTTTATTTTGAAGTATTTCTCCAAACAAGCTTTTATATAGCTTTTGTTTGTTCTTGACTTCATCATATTTTTTTTTTGATAAGTCACATAAAATAGCGAGCTTACGAAAAACCGAGCTTGTTACTAAAATAAAGGGTGAAAAATAAAAAAAAGGGTTTTTGGTGGGTAAAAAGGGTTTTAGGGTAATGAAATGAAAGGTTTAGGCTCAAAGGGGCTAACTAGGGGGATTTTGGGTAGGTGGTAAAAAAAATGAAAAATAATGGTGTAGAAAGAAAAATATGGTTAGTCCTAATGCCTCCATCACTTACTTACTCGGGTTTAAGTTGGTAAGGACCGGGAATGTATCGTCGTGGCAAGTTCTAGAGTTGTAAGAACCAAGCGGCTATTCACACAAGAAACGAAAAATGAGCATTTAGTCTAAAGATGTATATTTGTATGCTCAATAAAGGCTCAAAACTCACTTTTGTGGGAATGGGTTTTTAATGCGATCAAGTATATATAATCGAATTTTTAACTAGACTTGTTATGCCGTTTCGTAATTTTCTTATGTTGGTTCTTTGTTAACACGACGCTATCGGTTGTAAATTTGTAAAAATATAACCTTTTTAGAACTTGTTATTCCCAAATTAAACCAAGAGAAGTAAAAAAAAAACGAAAAGTTTTTGAAAAAATTTGGGGTGTTTAGCGGTTCCAATAGAGTTTTGTGTAAGGCTTGTATTTAGGATTTGCAAAATTCAAGGTTTTAGCATCCCCCCCCACACTTAAATTACACATTGTCCTCAATGTGTCCCAAAAATAAGGTTTTTGGTTGATTAGAATGTGTAAAAGTGGGTTAAAAAGCAAAGATTTATGTTACTGGCATCCTGGACACGGCCCCGTGGTGACCGGGCACGGCCCCGTGGTCAGGTGCCAGTAACAGAAATTAAAGAAATAAGACAGAAGCCTGGACACGGGGGCGTGTCCGCTGAACACGGCCCGTGTCCAGTTACCTGAACTGGGCGTTTTTCTGCAGGTGGCTCAGCACGGGGCCGTGTTGGTTGGGCACGACCCGTGTTGAGCCTTCTGTGATCCCCTTTCTCCTCGGTCCACAGAGACAAAATGGAGATTTGTGTCGGGTTGCTCTGTTCTTTGTGCATGGGGCCATTTTTCTCGTTCCCTTTTTCATCCATTACCACCATGAGTGTGTTTTATTCTGCAAATTAAAACTAAAAGATTAAACTAAACTAGGGATAGTTCCGCGGAATGCCTCCGTGGTGCGCCACGTTTATAAGGGTCCTTGGCTAGACCCAATGCGAGGTTATATGTTTTCTGAGTGGGATGCCTGGCGTCCCATGTTACACCGTCAGAGAGCAGCATTCAAGCTCGAATCAATAACCTTCATGTAATTGACCGGGTCGTCGTCCTCTATTCTCTTCCCAACTCCGAACTTCACTTCATCATCCCCATACCTCAAGGTGAGTGTCCCGTCATTCATATCTACCACTGCTTGGGCGGTGGCAAGGAAGGGTCTCCCTAGTATGAGGGGGACCTCGGTGTCTTCCTCCATATCGAGTATGACAAAGTCAGCTGGATAAACGAATCTGCTTACTTTTACCAAGACATTCTCGATGACACCTTGTGGGAATTTGACGGATCGATCAGCGAGTTGTATGCTCATTTTTGTAGGGCTCGTGGTTCCTAAGCCGAGTCTTTTGAACATTGATGAGGGCATGAGGTTAATGCTAGCCCCAAGGTCGGCTAAGGCATTACGAACGGGTGATTCCCCTATTGAGCAGGGAATCATGAAGCTTCCGGGATCGATTTTCTTTTGGGGAAGTTTATTGATACGAGGGCGGAGCATTCTTCGCCTAAATTGACTAATTGCAAACTTTCAATTTTCTTTTTATGTGTAAGGAAGTCCCTCATGAATTTAGAGTACTTGGGCATTTGGGTTAGGACTTCGATAAAAGGAATATTGACATGCAATTGTTTTAACAGACTTTCGAACTTTGCGAATTGCTAATTGGTCTTTTGACGAATTAACCTACCGGGGTATGGAACTCGAGGAGCCTTGATAGGCTCTGGTGACGGAGGGGAGTTCTTTTCCTGCAGGGGTGTGGGTACTGTTTCTTCCGTTGGTGGTGGCACTTCTGCAGGCCCTACAGTGCGGTTCCGTAGTGTGATGAGGTGAACTTGCGCTTTTGGGTTCGTTTCGGTATTGCTAGGTAATGCGCCTTGCGGTCTCTCGGCAAAATTTTGAGCTATTTGATTTAATTGTTTTTCTATGTTTTGAATACTAACTTGTTGATTTCTAAAATTTGATTCTAATTGTAGAAATCTTTCCGAGTTTTTCTTATCAGTGTCGGAGACGAGGCGAGATACAGTATCTACGAGCCTTTCTCGTCCACTTTGTTGTTGAGTGAAATTTTGTGACTCATTTCTTGGTTGCTGAAAGTTTGTTCGTTGGGTTTGTTGGTTACTACTATTGCCGGGTTCCCTCCAACCAAGGTTTGGGTGGTTTCGCTATCCTTGGTTGTAAGTTCCCGTTGGGGGACCCGACGACCTAGGTCTATTATCAATGTAGTTTACCATTTCTTGTTGATCATCTGTTTCTTTCATGCAACTCCAATTTCCATGTGACCCACCACACCCTTCACAAGCCATAACCGAGACTGTTTTTGTCATTTCCAATTTTTTTATCTTTGAAGAAGGGGCCTCGATTTGGGCTTGTAAAGAAGTGCTTTCATCGACCTTATGGGCGCCCGGGGCGATAGACTTATTTCCCCGGGGGGTGTGCCATTGAAAATTGGTTTGAGCAATTTCCTCAATTTGATTATATATTTCGTGTGGGCGTCGATTACCTAAAAGTCCCCCGGAGCTAGAATCAAGTGTCTGCCTAGTGTGTGGCAACAATCCATTATAGAAAGTGGATACTTGTTGCCATATTGCGAGGCCGTGATGGGGACACTTGCGTAATAACTCCTTGAACCTTTCCCAAGTTTCATATAAGGATTCCCCGTCCTCTTGTGAATATGTATTAATTTCAGTCATTAACTTAGCAGTTTTAGCGGGAGGGAAATACTTATATAGAAATTTTTGGGCTAGTTCATCCCAGGTGTTTACCGATCCAGCTGGGAGGGCGTTGAGCCAAGCTTTCGCTCGGTCTTTTAGTGAGAAGGGAAACATACGGAGGCGGATGGCGTCGTTTGATGTTCCATTGATCCGAAAGGTATCACATATTTCCAAGAAATTAGTTATATGTAGATGGGGATCCTCGTCCGCAAGCCCATGGAAGGTTGCGGAGTTTTGGAGCATTTGTATCAAATGCGGCCGAAGTTCGAAGTTATTAGCTTCGACATTCGGAGCATTGATAGCGGCGCCTAGATTACCTACGGTGGGTCGTAGGTAATCCATAAGGGTACGTTGGTCCGCCATTGGAGGTGGGTCACCCGAAACCTTCTCTTGGTTTTTGGCTTTTAACCTTTTTCTGAGAAAGCGTTCGGGTTCTTCTAGTGGTTCTTTTATGTCTTTATTGGAACTGGAGCTCATACACTACGTGAGGTTGGCGTCGGGTTCCAAGTCCTGCAATAAAAACAGAAAAGAATGTTGGTCAGAAGGTTCACCACGGCCCCGTGTTTAGCGAACACGGCCCGTGGTCGGAGTTTCAGTGATTGTTTTCCAGATCCCAGTTACTGGAAGTTGGACACGGCCCCGTGTTGCACCGGCACGGCCCCGTGGTCAGCCTTCTGTAACTTGGAAAACAAAAACTGCCAGTAACGATGCTGGGCACGGCCCGTGTCCGACCAGGCACGGCCCGTGCTGAGCCCTGCAGAAGCTGAAAAACTAAGAAAAATCCTAAAAATTAAAAAGAAAAATAAACATATGATTAGGCCGTTGATTCCTAACTTTCTTAAAATCCTTGTGCCCCCGGCAACGGCGCCAAAAACTTGATGTGCGTGAAGTGTGTTATATTTTTTATGTATATTTAAGCCCTTTTTACACTTTTAGCCAAGTTTTAAATTTATAAAACACGATATTCACTAACACTAAACACACATATGGGCAAGTGCACCCATCATTGACGTAGTATAGTGTTGGAAAGATACCGAGGTCGTCCAAGGACACAAGAGCTTTTAATACCGGTTTATCCTCAACGTCTAATCAAATCAAAAAATGAGAAAAATGTTTTTTAAGCTAAGGAAATAAAAACTAACTAAATGCTGAAAAATAAAAATAAAATAAAAACAGATAGACAAGATGAATCACTTGGATCCGACACGTGTATTAGTATAACCTTTGATTATTTTCGCACTTTTGCACTTGTTTAAGAGATTATCTTAGTTATTGTAGTAGGCCCCTCTTTTGAAGGCGACGTTACCCTCAACCCAGTAGTTTGAGTCAGCAAGGATACAATCCTAAAGGGTCGGATTATTGAAAGATAATGAATTAAGTTATTAATGCAAATTGTGGTAGGCCCCGCTTTCGGCGGTGACGTTACCCTCGGCTAAGTAGTCTGAGTCAGCAGGGATACAGTCCTAAATAGCCGGGTTATAGTATTAATAGTAGTTAACTTATGAGGGGGTCAAAGAGTTTGGATCCCCGCCATCCAATACCTATGGGCATTGAAGGAGATCCTACTAAATTTGACCCAGGTCCCTTGCAGGACCTCTAAACGCTGAACAAGGGCAAGACCCTTACCAAACCGTTCCCTTAACCCCCGACCAGGTAGCCAACATACCTCCATATAGACCGTGGAGATATGAATGGTGAAAATCTTTTATTTTATATAGACAGTAAAATAATGCCAAGACACCACGAACAAACGATAAGGAAAGATCACCTTCAACATAAGCAACTAGTTATTAAAGTCATTAATACAAAACCAAATAAAAAGTGCAAAAGATTAAAAATAAAAAGTATTATACTAAACACTTGTCTTCACCAAGTGATGTAAGAGACTCAGGCAAACATGGCCTTGATTGTCAAGAACTCTTACGATCAATCTTGGATCCCGAGACGACTCACACACTCTACGATGGACAATGGATGATGGTGGTGGATGATGGTGTTATGGTGGTGGTGGGTGGTGGATGAAGTGTGAGAGAGGTGGTGTGCCAAGGGATGAGATGGAATGAAACTAAGCACTCCTATTTATAGGCTGAACAGAAGGCTGGGCACGGCCCCGTGTCCGCTGGACACGCCCCCGTACCCGTCTGACACTCTCTCTCCTCATTAATTGTAATTCGCAATTACAATTAATGCGCCTGCTGTACTTTCACCATGCCCCCGTGCCCGCTGGACACGGCCCCGTGGTGGGCAATGGAAGCTTCTATAAGTTTGTCTTTTATGCTGCTTCTTGGGCACGGCCCCGTGCTGGCTGAGCACGGGGCGTGTTCAGACTTCTTCTTTCTCTTCTTTGCCTTGGAGGATGCCGTTGAGGGTCCGGGCAGTCTACTTTTATTCCTTTTCTTGTATTTATGCTAGAATTAGTTGTCTTTTTGCTTCTTTTGTGAATTGGAGCTCATTTCATCCTGAAAATACAAAAGAAAGACAAAAACACTCTTTTTCCAACATTAGTACTTAAAAATGGTTAGTTTTGTGCCTTAATTGATGTGATTTATATGTTGTATTTTACACACATCAAAGATAGACCTGTGACAACCCTCACAATTACAGGTACTGAACAAATTAATTAATTTTGATTATGTGCTTAATGACTGTGTTCGATTACAACTGACACCTTAAACTGCTTACTGATTTATGTTACATACATACACGTGCATCACTTTACATACAGTCACCCCATTTATTTCATACAGACTCTTAGTGACAAACCTGATGCACAAAGCACAGTTAGCACAGTGAGCGGATAACTCAGACACGTGCTGACAATGCCAGCACATAGACAGACACTATATTGAGGCCAGTATGAGCCAGGGACAAAGTACTACACTAGTATAGGTGTAGGGAAGTGAGGACCATAAGACTGTGTCACTAGGTGATAGTTTGAGTGCCGGAAAGTGCCTAAAACTCATTTTAAGTACGGAATTCTGCATTTTTAGCAACAATTCAGCTTTTAACACACTCGTATTATGCAGAGAATTGAGTAAATGGTCCTGAATGCTTTCCTAAGTGTTGGGAAATAAATTATGATACGAAAAGATGCATAAAAGACACTATACAGTATAATTTAACACTTTAACGGAACGGTACTTAACCGAACAATTGGACATTACCCGGGACACCAAAATTTTATCAGAAACATTATTTTATTATTCTTAACTAATTATGGTTCCAAAAATCCCCACACACTATAAAAATATGTCATACACTTACTACTTTAGAAAATACCCTAAACCTTCTAAATAATCACCTACTTATAATAAAAACTTACACTTAACCCCCCCCCCCCAACTCACAAATTTTCGGCCCACATATGGGACCCACCCTTAATCATTACAAGATCCTCCATAAAATATTCCTTCTATTGTGATTGGACCTCCTTTATTTGGTACAATTGCCAAGAAATTTGAAATCATTACAAGTAGAAGAATCTCATCATTTCATCTTCACTAGTTAACTTCACCATCTTCACCACCTCTCTCCCTCTCCCTCTCGGCTGCCCACATCCGCCACCACCACCATCACACCAACACTCACTCATTTGATCCACTAACAAGTCCAAAACAAGTGCTAGAAGGAGTCTTGTGAAGCTTGGAGCTTGGAATCTTGAAGAAAGATCACCCCTTGCATTCTCATGCCGTTTTCATCATCATTTCTTGTTCACAAAGTTCATCCCTAGCCCTTGTGCTAGTTGTAAGTCTTCGATTTAACTCTTGAATCACTTCTACGTTGATTATTCGAAAACATTGTTGTTTGAAGTTTAAAATAAGAACACAAAGAGAAAATGAACAAGGAACCTAAACATGAACTTATATAATGATAAAATCTGGTTGGATTATGTTGGTATAAGCATGCATGTTGTTTGATAATTGATTTCTCGATAAACCCGTTCTTAGAACAATTGTTGACGCGTTTTAGTAACATTTACACTCTAAAAAGCATGCTGATTTGTATTTTCAGCCAACTTCAACAGGCTGTAACTGGAACATTATAAATCGAAAAACTGATTTTCTGAATCCTAAAACATGTATTTTCGAAAAACCGATCAAATGGCACTGGAATCGTAATTTTTCGAGGTCGTTTACTATTTTTAAAGGACTATTTTTGGACAGCAGCTCAAGCTTTGTTTTTACTGCAAAAAAAAGTGTGTTGTATTCGAAGTCATAACTTAAAAACTGAGTAGAAACAGCTCATGGAATTTTTACTATAGATGGTCACTATCGTAACGGTCCAACTGGAATTTCATCAATCGGATTTACGATTAATTTTTAGTGAATTATTCTGTAGACTGCAATCCAAAAGTGACAAATCTGATTGCAGTCCGGTAAATGAATTTCTATAAAATATTGGTAATGAACTGGACCCCGATATTTTTACACAATAAAATTTAGATCGTATATGAGCTCCTGTAAAAATTTGGGAATTTTTGGAATGAGTTAACTATTTTAGTAAATTGCTCGAAAACAGTCCAGTTCTGATTAATAAAGCTGAAATGACATAAGTAATACATTGCATGTCTAATTGTCGGGTTGGTTATGTGAGAACGATCTAACAGGATATATGTTGAAGAAAATGATATGCTATTTAGCATGGACACCTCCATTTACAAAGGAGACTATGGCGAAATTTTCCGAAAATCCTAACACTTTGTAAATATTTTCGAGACGAGTGTTTACTAGTATATTTTAGATTTTGTTTTCAAAGATAAACCTCGCCATAATTTTTATAAAAAAATACAAACTATCGGAGGTTGGTTTTATACATAAAAATGGTTGGGAATATATTCTCAAAAAGGGACTTAAAAATATATTTCCGACATCCCATCCTTGGGAAGGAAACCGTATATAAGGTACTATGGAAGTATTGATACTAGAATATTAAACGAACAAATATTCCAACGCGGCATATGATTAAGTTGAAATATTAATTATTTTGACAAATAATTTTCACTCGAAATAATATAAGAAACGTAACTCAAAACATTAAACTCTAAGCCAAGGCACGACCCGTTCGTCTAATAGACATTAGTACATTGTAGGTTGTCGTGTAGTGGACAGCGTTTGAGATACGGTTCAAGACGCACTACAGTGAGTTCATGTCCCCCTTTCTTTTAACTGTTTTGAGTTTTACAACTTCGGGGGTGAAATACATGTTACAAATTTACAGACGCTTTTATAAATGGTATGGTTAGCTTAAGGTGGGTTTAGACGCTTAGATCATGTGAATGAGTAGGTAGAACTTAAGGCCATTAATCCTCGTTGTAGGACCGAGGGACATGAGTGATAGATCTATTCGGGTGTAGCGAGCCCCACTCCTGAGTCCGCCGAGTGGACCATGTGGTGACTATGTGCCCGATGCACAAATCTGCTAGGTTTGAGTCTTCCTGCATCACTTCACACATATCATTGGCTTTGCAACCCAATGATGATCTCTTTTTCCTTATTGCTACATACCAGGGACTTACATATATACATACACATTTCAAAGGTTTATACATACATACAGACACATTACAAAGGTTTATACATACACACTTACGCAAGAACTCGCTCAACTTTTGTTGATTTTTCAAACTACATGTATTTCAGGGAACTAAATGGATCTGGCAGGTGTATGCATGTGTCTACAAGCTGCGTGTTAAATAAAGGATGTCATTAGTGGTCATAGAGTTTAAAAGACGTATCCTATTCCTTTACGGGATACATGTTTCTAAGCTCAGGATTATTTAAAGTCTTTTGTTGAGTCCATGGGAACTCATTTGAACGTATTATGGTTTGTAACTAATTGGCGTCTATATTTTCGAGACAATGGTATTGTGGTATTTTCTAAACTTTATTAATGAATGAAAATATTTTGGTTTTATCATATAGCATTGTTATGATTGATTGCTATGGTATTAAGAAGTCACACCAAATAACCCACGCTTCCGCAAAAGTCAGGGTGTGACAAGACCCATCCGAACGTCTACTGTCACATAGGAGAAAGTTATAACTTTTGATGAGGATGATCGTGTTGATGTTCAGGATCCTTACCATGATGGTCTTGTTATTACCTTGTTTATATCTAACCATTTTGTTCGCAGGATCTTGATAGATAGAGGAAGCTCAGTAAACATCATTCAGCTTGATGTCCTCAAGAAGATGAACATCCCTGAATCGGATATTGTCCCAGAATCCTCAGTTCTCGTGGGATTCAGTGGAGAAACCAAGAACACATTGGGAGACATTAAACTTCCCATCTACATAGAAGGACTTCATTCTTATCAGAAATTTTGTTAGAACTAACTTTCCAATTAAGAATGTTCTCAGGAAACCTGAGATGTCAGGAAGGATGGCCAAATGGACAGTGAAGCTCAGTGCTTATGATATAAGATATGAGCCAAGAACTGCCATTAAATCCCAAGCCTTAGCTGACTTTGTGGCAGATTTTAGTAGTGATCTATAAAGGGAAGCTGAGTTAGAAGTTCAGCAACTTGAAGAGACTAAGGATCCTTGGATACTCTTCACTGATGGAGCCTCTAACATAAAGGGAACTGGACTTGGAATACTACTAAAATCGTCACAGGGTGACATAATACCCCACTCAATAGCTTGTGAGTTTCAAACTACTAACAATGAGGCTGAATATGAAGCCTTGATAGCTGGTTTGCAAATTGCCAAGCATATGAGGATCAGGTATCTTGAGGTACACGTAGATTCATTGTTAATCACTAATCACTTTAATGGATCCTATGTTGTTAAAGGTGAAAAACTAATCAAATATTTAGAGATAGTCAAGGAATTGGCACTCTCTTTTTGTTTCTTTTAGTTTGACACAGGTACCCAGAGAAGAAAATGCAGAAGCTGATGCATTGGCCAACCTTGGATCTTCCTTAAAGATTCCAGAGGATATTAAGTTTCCCATTATTCATATCCTAACTCCTACTATTGAGGATCACGTAGGTATTGAGATAGGAGAGGATTCTGCAATCATCCCTAGTGATGACACACAATCTCGTTCAGGATCATGGATCCTTCCAATCATGAGATATATACAGCATGGAGAGATTCCTATAGGAGAAAACCCCAGGGCTTTCAAAATCAAGGTATCTCAATTTACAATATTGAATAACATGTTATATAAACGATCTCTTGCAGGTCCATATCTAAGGTGCATTGAGGATCTTGAGATTCAAGAAGTCCTAAAGGATTTTCATGAAGGAGATTGTGGAAACCATACTGGGGGCAAGGCACTGTTCTCAAGGATCCTAAGGACAGGATACTATTGGCCTACAATGAAGAAGGATGTTGTGGATTACGCCAAGAGATGTGATGCTTGTCAGAGACATAGTAATATCCTTCATCAACCAGCAGAGCTCCTGCATCCTATATCCTCTTCTTGGTCATTCATGACATGGGGAATGGATATAGCTGGTAAACTTCCCAAGGCACCTGGAGGAAAAGTGTTCATGCTTGCTATGACTGATTACTTCTCCAAGTGGATAGAAGCTGAAGCCTTTGCTGAAGTCAGAGAAAGAGAAGTGATATCCTTTATCAAAAGAAACATTGTTACCATATTTGGTGTTCCTTCTAAAATTGTTTGTGATAATGGATCCCAATTTATTGGGAGTAGAACTACTAACTTTTGTGACAGCTGGGGGATTAAGATGATAACATCAACACCAGTCCACCCACAAGCTAATGGTCAAGCAGAATCATCCAACAAGATCATCATCAACAATTTGAAAAAAAAAAGCTTGGATCCAAGAAAGGAAAATGGGCAAAAGAGCTACCTTATGTGCTATGGGCTAATAGGACAACTCCCAAGAATGCTACTGGTCAAACTCCGTTCTCTTTAGTGTTTGGGGCAGAATCAGTGATCCCCACAGAGATGGTGGTTCCTACAGCAAGAACAAGCATCCGTGATCCTGAAGGAAATGCTGAAAACTTGGTTCAAGACTTGGATACTGTGACAACCGGTGATTTACGGCTCTTAATTACGTAATTTACAGGTGATTAACGCAATAATGAATAGTGATTAAGACCTAGATTAACTCATTTAGGCCCTTGGAGTGCCCAGGAACGTTTATTCGACTGTACAGTGCGCGTGTGGTAATTTACGAGAAACCTGCCGAATATTACGCGACAACGAACTGATACCGTACAAAACACTGACAACGCCACTATTATACGCCTTTTAGTTTGAAAAATTTTATTCTATGGAGTTTGGGTTACGATATCGGGTTTCGTAGAAATTACGGGCCACTTACACATTAGATGGGCTTGTGAGCCCTGGGCCCAAGCCCAAAACCCACAAGCCTAAACCTGCACATAATATGCAAGATCTCTACAAAATTTTACCAAATCTACACTAAATCTCTATAAATCTCTAAAAAAAATCTTATCTCAAAGGATAAAACGTGTTACCTAAATATAATTTGAATACATAAAAGACAATAAAACCTTCCATCTTTCCCTCACTTTATTAATACATAGACAAACACATACAAAACCCAGGCAAGTAGTATATTCACTCTCCTCTCTCAATACAACTCACACACACAAGTTCCCCTGATCCTTCTTCTCCTTCATACTTCAAATAGAAAACCCTAAAACGATCTACTTCAAATTTCAACCACACCCATTTCTCGTTTGGATCTCTGCAACTAAAAGAATCCCTCAACACAACAAATGCACTACTCATCTCTAACCTCCAACTCCTTTCTACTCAACAGCCGGTCAACCACCATGATGGTGGCGGCTCACAGCGACAATCGACAGAGACAGACAAGAGATGGAGAGAGAGATGATGCAGGAGAGAGACAGAGAGTTGTAGACGGAGCGGTGCAGCCGCCCACGGCGGCGACAGTGGAGGCGATGGCGGCTGTAGTGGTAGTATCTCGGCGGTAAGAACCCACACTCCTCTTTTCTTCCATTTAAGATTGTTTTTTCTCTAAATCGAAGATCTCCGGCCTGTTGGGTGTCGTTTCAGGTGATGATGGGGGTCGGGTGACGATGCAGGTGGTGGGTGTCGGAGCAGGCGATGGCAACGATGGCAGTCGACGGTGGCGTGGTGTGGACGGTTGAGTTTTGGTTCAGGTTCCGCTGTGGTCTCGACTTGGTTCAGGCAACAAGAGAGTGCTTGTGACAACTCGAAATTTAGAACCTTTCTTGTATCTTGATGTAACTTGCTTGAAACATTTCGTGACTAGTAACTTGTTAATGTGATAACATAAGTGAACATTTTATGTGACTATGTGCTTGCTTGTACGTATGGTATATATGTATGTATATTACGTGAGCCGAGAACCCGACTCGAGACCATGAGGTCTCGAGTGAACAGTATAGCCGGTTGGGCCTTTGGGCCGCAAACCCCCTTTTAACCGATTCCTAAGCCCTTTAGGGTGCATTGTGAAACAAGTATATATATTATGCTTGTAACCATCCTTGCCATTTTCTTGGGCAACCAACACACCCACACTCTCACTTCTTCCCTCTCTCACTAAAACCCTCAAGACACAAACACTTCATCATTCTCGGATCTTTGGACGTTTGGAGCGGCTCACACTCAATCGGTTAGAAGCCACACACACACCCCTCACCAACCGGTTAGTATTTATGGCGTTTAGATTGATGTTTGTTGTTGTTAGATGATAAAAGGGATGATAGGATGTTTATTGTGTTTGAATGTTAGTATTTGCACAATGTTCTTAATGTATATGATGCCTAATATGTATAATGTTGATAATCGATTAATATGTCTTGATTTCGGACATATATTGCATGATGGGTTATGGCATCTTGTGTCTAAATGTAATTCAAACCACTCATGATGATGAACATGAAACCGGGTTGCACTTGTTATGTAATCGGATTTGTATAAAAACCGAGTTTGTGTGTTGTGCTAAGTGTTTTGATGCTTGTTCATAATTTGGTAGAATAAGGGTTGTTTATGCTTTGAATAAATGAAGAACTTAATGTTTGTGTTATGAATAAATGATGAACATGACTTGAATATATGAAGAACTTGTTGAATATGATATGAATGTGGTTTGAATGTTTGAAATCTGAATTGTTTGATCCGTTTTTGGCAATGTTTAGACAAGAAAACATGTTTAAGTGGATAGTACACAAATAGGGTGCATGCAATTGGAATTCTATTGGATAGTACAACTGTGCAGAATCAGCAACTGTTGGGGAGTCGAGACCCCTGGTTGCGACTCGAAACCTCAGGTTACGACATCGGTTGCGAGTCAAGAACGCCTGGTTGTGACTCGCAACCACAGCATGATGAACCGAGACCACGGTTGCGACATAGGTTGCGACTCGCAACCACCTATGATCAGCACAAACAGCACGACTCGAAACCATGCTTGCGAGTCCGGTTGCGACTCGAGACCACGCTTATTGGACTGGCTTAATTATGGGCCTACGTTAATGGGCCAGGCTTATGGACTTCTGTGTTACTGTTGACGTATTGTTTGGGCCTGTTATCACGAGCCCAACTTTTAGGGCCTCACACTTAGACTTTGGGTTGTATGTGACTGTTAACTGTGAGCTGTTAATGTTAAACGTGTTTGCCATGATCAATACCTGTGTACAATACGTGTTGAACATTCGTGCACTGCATGGCTTGAATCTGATACGACTAATATCTGTGATAGGACCTAATTGATTTCCTGCAACTTGATTAACTTTTCTGTGTTACTACCGAGCAAACCAAGGTGAGTTCACACCCTCTACAAAGCATGGGATTCCCTGGGTTGGGAACGGGGTTAAGGAACGTGGGTTCCTCGTCCTCCTTGGGTAGGACGGCTATGGTTCAGGAAATGTGATTCCTCGTCCGGATGGACGGATAACTCGTACTAGACTAAAACTCTATCACGAAGTCCCTCCTTTTTGTATCGACTTAATCGCCGGGCCAATGGCGAGCGGGTCATTAGTTAGATAGCGCTATTTAGGTCTGACAAACCTCACACCGTGCCGCAGAGGACGGGCGTGAACTAATGGATCTGGGGCACGTCAATGATGATAGACATTGATGTTTTCAGGGCACATAAACATGACTACAGTCAGCAGTCGATATGGTAACGAGTCTAGTGTACGCATGGGGTAGCCCCCACGGCCGAAACGCCTGATAACTAACATGGGGTAGCCCCCACGGCTGGGATGCCGGAGTAACTGGGAATGAACATGTCACGTTTTTAAACAATGGGGTAACCCCCACGGCAGGATGCCAGTTAACGGAAACTGTTTTCAAAACAACTAAAACGAACACCCGACTGTGAACTCACTCAACTAGTTGTTGACTCGTTACTACATGCTTTGCAGGACCATAGGTACTCAGCTGGAGCTTGCATGGAGGAGAGTCGTTGTGGGACACGGATTGCTGCATACTATGTTAAACTTGAAACCATTTGAACTTATGTTTTAACTTTAAGACTTATGCTTCCGCTTGCAACTTAAACTTTGTTTTGTTTGAACACCAATCGTATTGGTTAGACTTTTATAATTGTTTACATGCCTGTTCAGTATGATTGGTGGCTGGATCCTGGTCAGTCACGCCTCCAAGCGGTAGTACTCCACGGGTGGATTTTGGGGGTGTGACAGATTGGTATCAGAGCCATTGGTTATAGTGAACTAGGTTTTAATAAAGGAGAAACGTTTTTCTTAAAACCAGACTATAACCGGTATAGTGCTCAACGGTCCACAACGACACTTCACTCCACATGCAAGGCTCGACATTCTAGGTGATATGGTATGTGTATATTGCCTACTTGTTAGTTACATAGTACATAGTACATTGCCCATGGTATGCTTGATTAGTATAACTACTGTTGCTTGAACACGTGCGTGCTTACTCTATCCTACTATCGTACTCTCGCGCACCTCTCTCACTCGTGTTACTCTTGTTATGAAGAATCATGTCTGGACGCGTTAACATGACACAAGCCCAGTTGACGGCTTTGATCAACGAACGAGTGGTCGCAGCACTCGCAGCTGCACACGCAGGAGGTATATCCTGCAGCCCGAACTTATCCTAGGATCTTTGGGATCCTACTCTCGTGAACCAACCTTTGTGTTAAACTCTGTCTTTCTTTCACCTACCTTAGGTCAACATGCTCAGGCACCGGTGTGCACTTTTAAGACCTTTATGGACTGTCGACCCACTACTTTTAGCGGCACTGAAGGAGCAGTAGGTCTCCTCCACTGGTTTGAGAAACTGGAATCGGTGTTCGAAATGTGTGAATGCCCTGAAGCGCGCAGGGTGAAGTATGCTACTGGTACTCTCGAGGGTTTGGCCCTCACGTGGTGGAATGCTCAAGTGCAAATGCTGGGGTTGGTTGCTGCCAACGCCACCCCATGGGAAGCTTTCAAGGAAATGGTCAAGGAGGAATACTGCAGTCGTGACGACATTCATAAGCTGGAAGATGAGTTCTACAATCTCAAGATGACGGGGTCAGAGATTGAGGCATACACTAAGAGATCGCATGAGCTTGCCCTGTTGTGTCCTACTATGGTGGACCTTCCCTACAAGCGAATTGAACTCTATCTCAAGGGCTTGGTGCCAGAGATCCAAAGTCATGTGACTTCAGCAAACTTGACTACTATCCAGCAGGTTGTTCAGTTGGCTCACCGTCTTACTGATCAGGCGGTGGAGCAAAACAAGTTACCAAAGCGCATAGGTGCTGCAACTACTTCTGGTACTTCTAGTGAGAACAAACGGAAATGGGATGGAACTTCAAGCAAGGATTCAACTTCTGTGCAATCTCAGTCTCAGCAGAGAAAGACTGAGGACTACAAGAGCCCTAGTCAGCAATCGTCTGGTGGTCAAAGTCATGGGGGATACAAGGGGAATCACCCCAAATGCAATCGTTGCAACCTACACCACAGTGGGCCATGCACCAGGGGCAACTGTCATCGGTGCAACAAGCCTGGTCATGTTGCAAAGGATTGCAGGAGCGCATACCCCGCCAATCAGAATCGTCAGCAACCTCAGCAGAACCAGCGACAGCAGCAGGGTAACAACAAAGGGTGCTTTCAGTGTGGAGCTGAAGGCCACTTCAAGAAAGATTGTCCCCAACTGAACCAGAACAACAACAACAACAACAATCAGGGGAATGGTAACAATGGGAACCACAACAACAACAATGGTGCTAGGGGACGAGTGTTCGTGATTGGTCAAGGTGAAGCAAGGAATGATCCCAACGTGGTGACGGGTAAGTTCCTTCTCGACGACTTTTATGTTACAGTCTTATTTGATTCGGGTGCCGATACTAGCTACGTGTCTCTAGAAGTTAGTAAAATGCTTAAGCGTACTCCCACACCCCTGAACACCAAGCACACTGTAGAGCTAGCCAATGGTAAAAGCTTGGAAGCCTCGCACATGGTCAAAAGTTGCCAACTTATCCTCGCTAACCAGACTTTCTCTATTGACCTTATTCCTATTGTCTTGGGTAGTTTCGACGTTGTCATTGGGATGGATTGGTTATCCCAACACCGAGCAGAGATTCTTTGCAACGAGAAGATCGTTCGTATTCCTGGTTTAGGTAGTGAACCTCTCATGATTCGTGGCGACAAGAGAAGTGCTGTTGAGAATATCATCTCTCTTCTTAAGGCCCAGAAGTGCTTACGAAAGGGCCACACTGCGATTTTGGCTCTAGTTACTGATACCACAGAGAAAGAGAAGAAGCTAGAAGATTTTCCAGTTGTACGCGACTATCCTGAGGTATTCCCTGAGGAATTACCTGGTCTTCCGCCCCATCGCCAAGTCGAGTTTCAGATTGAACTAGCTCCTGGAGCTGCACCTGTAGCACGTGCACCTTATCGTTTGGCTCCATCAGAGTTGGAAGAACTCTCCACGCAACTACAAGAACTCTTGGATAAGGGTTTTATTCTTCCTAGCTCATCGCCTTGGGGAGCCCCAGTACTTTTTGTGAAGAAGAAGGACGGTACCTTCAGAATGTGTATCGACTATCGTGAACTCAACAAGGTGACTGTGAAGAACCGTTATCCTCTACCGCGCATTGACGACTTGTTCGACCAGTTGCAGGGGTCGAGCTACTATTCGAAGATCGATCTGAGATCGGGATATCACCAGCTGAGAGTTCGAGAAGAGGATGTCTCTAAGACAGCCTTTAGAACTCGTTATGGGCACTATGAGTTTCTGGTCATGCCGTTTGGGCTGACAAACGCACCGGCAGTTTTTATGGATTTGATGAATCGAGTGTGCAAGCCTTACCTGGACAAGTTTGTTATAGTCTTTATCGACGACATCCTGATCTATTCTAAGAGTAAAGAGGAGCACGAGCAGCATCTACGACTTATTTTGGAACTCCTTCGAACAGAACAGCTTTACGCAAAGTTTTCGAAATGCGACTTCTGGCTTCGAGAGGTCCATTTCCTAGGACATGTGGTGAACAAGGATGGGATTCACGTTGATCCATCCAAAGTGGACTCTATTAAGAACTGGCCTGCACCTCGTACACCAAAGGAAATTCGCCAATTCTTGGGATTGGCAGGTTACTACAGGAGATTCATTAAGGATTTTTCTAAGATCGCGCAGCCTCTCACCTTGTTAACGCAGAAAGGCGTTGTCTATCATTGGGGAAATGCACAAGAGTTAGCTTTTCAGCATCTAAAGGATAGACTTTGTAGTGCACCTATCCTTTCACTGCTAGAGGGCACAGACGATTTTGTGGTTTATTGTGATGCATCAATTCAAGGTCTTGGTTGTGTATTGATGCAACGAGATAAGGTCATAGCTTACGCCTCACGACAACTCAAAGTTCATGAGAAGAACTACACTACGCATGATTTAGAGCTGGGAGCTGTTGTTTTCGCACTTAAGTTATGGCGGCATTACCTGTACGGAACCAAGTGCGCCATCTACACCGACCACAGGAGCCTAGAGCACATATTCAAGCAGAAGGAACTGAATATGCGGCAGCGACGATGGGTCGAGCTGCTAAATGACTACGAGTGCTCTCTCAGGTATCACCCGGGCAAGGCCAATGTTGTGGCTGACGCCCTCAGTCGAAAGGACACTGCGCCTAAGCGCGTAAGAGCTCTACAACTCACTATACATTCTAGTCTACCTTCGCAAATACGAGCTGCTCAGATAGAAGCACTGAAACCAGAAAACGTAAGGGCCGAAGCCCTACGCGGGTCAAGGCAACGCTTAGAGCAAAAGGAAGATGGTGCTTACTACGTAACAGGACGCATTTGGGTCCCACTCTATGGCGACTTACGAGAGCTTGTGATGGATGAAGCACACAAATCTCGCTACTCGGTACACCCTGGTTCGGACAAGATGTACCATGATATTAAAACTACGTATTGGTGGCCTAGCATGAAGGCCCACATAGCAACTTACGTCAGCAAGTGTTTGACTTGTGCGCGAGTCAAGACGGAATATCAGAAACCCTCAGGCCTACTCCAACAACCAGAGATACCACAATGGAAATGGGAGCAAATTTCCATGGATTTCGTTACTGGCCTACCTAGATCACAGCGCGGAAACGATACTATTTGGGTGATCGTGGATCGACTCACAAAATCCGCACACTTTTTGGCAATTAAGGAGACGGATAAATTCTCCACTTTAGCGGAGATATATCTCAAGGAAGTCGTTTCGAGGCACGGGGTGCCCACCTCTATCATCTCTGATCGAGATGCACGTTTTACTTCGGAATTGTGGCAGGCAATGCACAAGTCTTTTGGCTCACGTCTAGATATGAGCACAGCGTATCACCCACAGACGGACGGGCAGTCCGAGCGCACTATTCAGACATTGGAAGACGTGCTTCGCGCTTGTGTAATCGACTTTGGCAACAGCTGGGAAAGGCATCTGCCACTCGTGGAATTCTCGTATAATAATAGCTACCACACCAGCATTAAAGCTGCTCCGTTCGAGGCATTGTACGGACGTAAATGCCGGTCACCTCTTTGTTGGGCAGAGGTGGGGGATAGTCAAATCACTGGTCCAGAACATGTGGTAGACACTACTGAGCGGATTGCTCAAATACGACAACGCATGGCGGCCGCTCGAGACCGTCAGAAGGCCTACGCCGATAAGGGCAGGAAGCCACTTGAGCTCCAGGTTGGGGAGCGGGTATTACTCAAAGTTTCACCCTGGAAGGGTGTGGTTCGTTTTGGTAAACGAGGCAAACTCAACCCACGATACGTTGGACCTTTTGAAATCATTGAGAAAATAGGCAAGGTGGCCTACAGACTGAACTTACCAGCAGAACTCGGTGCAGTTCACAACGTTTTCCATGTGTCGAATCTGAAGAAGTGTCTGTCAGATGAGACCCACGTAGTTCCTCTGAAGGAACTCACGATCGACGAACAGTTGAAATTCGTCGAGGAACCAGTCGAAATCACGGACCGGGATGTTAAGGTCCTCAAGAGCACTAGGATACCTCTCGTTCGAGTTCGTTGGAACTCACGTCGCGGCCCAGAGTTCACCTGGGAGCGCGAAGATCGGATGAAACAAAAGTATCCCCAACTGTTTGCAAACGATACAACCACTACTGAGGTTGAAGCTACGGAATTTCGGGACGAAATTCCAGATCAACGGGGGGTGGATGTGACACCCCAGAATAACCGGGAAAACCTTACAACTTAACTAGCTTCCTCAGTGAGTGCCATCAAATTTCGGGACGAAATTTCTTTCAACTTGGGGATGATGTGACAACTCGAAATTTAGAACCTTTCTTGTATCTTGATGTAACTTGCTTGAAACATTTCGTGACTAGTAACTTGTTAATGTGATAACATAAGTGAACATTTTATGTGACTATGTGCTTGCTTGTACGTATGGTATATATGTATGTATATTACGTGAGCCGAGAACCCGACTCGAGACCATGAGGTCTCGAGTGAACAGTATAGCCGGTTGGGCCTTTGGGCCGCAAACCCCCTTTTAACCGATTCCTAAGCCCTTTAGGGTGCATTGTGAAACAAGTATATATATTATGCTTGTAACCATCCTTGCCATTTTCTTGGGCAACCAACACACCCACACTCTCACTTCTTCCCTCTCTCACTAAAACCCTCAAGACACAAACACTTCATCATTCTCGGATCTTTGGACGTTTGGAGCGGCTCACACTCAATCGGTTAGAAGCCACACACACACCCCTCACCAACCGGTTAGTATTTATGGCGTTTAGATTGATGTTTGTTGTTGTTAGATGATAAAAGGGATGATAGGATGTTTATTGTGTTTGAATGTTAGTATTTGCACAATGTTCTTAATGTATATGATGCCTAATATGTATAATGTTGATAATCGATTAATATGTCTTGATTTCGGACATATATTGCATGATGGGTTATGGCATCTTGTGTCTAAATGTAATTCAAACCACTCATGATGATGAACATGAAACCGGGTTGCACTTGTTATGTAATCGGATTTGTATAAAAACCGAGTTTGTGTGTTGTGCTAAGTGTTTTGATGCTTGTTCATAATTTGGTAGAATAAGGGTTGTTTATGCTTTGAATAAATGAAGAACTTAATGTTTGTGTTATGAATAAATGATGAACATGACTTGAATATATGAAGAACTTGTTGAATATGATATGAATGTGGTTTGAATGTTTGAAATCTGAATTGTTTGATCCGTTTTTGGCAATGTTTAGACAAGAAAACATGTTTAAGTGGATAGTACACAAATAGGGTGCATGCAATTGGAATTCTATTGGATAGTACAACTGTGCAGAATCAGCAACTGTTGGGGAGTCGAAACCCCTGGTTGCGACTCGAAACCTCAGGTTACGACATCGGTTGCGAGTCAAGAACGCCTGGTTGCGACTCGCAACCACAGCATGATGAACCGAGACCACGGTTGCGACATAGGTTGCGACTCGCAACCACCTATGATCAGCACAAACAGCACGACTCGAAACCATGCTTGCGAGTCCGGTTGCGACTCGAGACCACGCTTATTGGACTGGCTTAATTATGGGCCTACGTTAATGGGCCAGGCTTATGGACTTCTGTGTTACTGTTGACGTATTGTTTGGGTGTTATCACGAGCCCAACTTTTAGGGCCTCACACTTAGACTTTGGGTTGTATGTGACTGTTAACTGTGAGCTGTTAATGTTAAACGTGTTTGCCATGATCAATACCTGTGTACAATACGTGTTGAACATTCGTGCACTGCATGGCTTGAATCTGATACGACTAATATCTGTGATAGGACCTAATTGATTTCCTGCAACTTGATTAACTTTTCTGTGTTACTACCGAGCAAACCAAGGTGAGTTCACACCCTCTACAAAGCATGGGATTCCCTGGGTTGGGAACGGGGTTAAGGAACGTGGGTTCCTCGTCCTCCTTGGGTAGGACGGCTATGGTTCAGGAAATGTGATTCCTCGTCCGGATGGACGGATAACTCGTACTAGACTAAAACTCTATCACGAAGTCCCTCCTTTTTGTATCGACTTAATCGCCGGGCCAATGGCGAGCGGGTCATTAGTTAGATAGCGCTATTTAGGTCTGACAAACCTCACACCATGCCGCAGAGGACGGGCGTGAACTAATGGATCTGGGGCACGTCAATGATGATAGACATTGATGTTTTCAGGGCACATAAACATGACTACAGTCAGCAGTCGATATGGTAACGAGTCTAGTGTACGCATGGGGTAGCCCCCACGGCCGAAACGCCTGATAACTAACATGGGGTAGCCCCCACGGCTGGGATGCCGGAGTAACTGGGAATGAACATGTCACGTTTTTAAACAATGGGGTAACCCCCATGGCAGGATGCCAGTTAACGGAAACTGTTTTCGAAACAACTAAAATGAACACCCGACTGTGAACTCACTCAACTAGTTGTTGACTCGTTACTACATGCTTTGCAGGACCATAGGTACTCAGCTGGAGCTTGCATGGAGGAGAGTCGTTGTGGGACACGGATTGCTGCATACTATGTTAAACTTGAAACCATTTGAACTTATGTTTTAACTTTAAGACTTATGCTTCCGCTTGCAACTTAAACTTTGTTTTGTTTGAACACCAATCGTATTGGTTAGACTTTTATAATTGTTTACATGCCTGTTCAGTATGATTGGTGGCTGGATCCTGGTCAGTCACGCCTCCAAGCGGTAGTACTCCGCGGGTGGATTTTGGGGGTGTGACAGTGCTGATGTTATTCAGTTTTGGTTCAAACGACAGATTTGGTTTGGGTTTTGTCAGATTCGGTTCAGCGGGGTATATCTTTCGGTTCGGGCTTGGGTGAAATCCAGTCAAAGGCAACGAGTCAACTCAGTTTCAGTTCGGGTCAACTCGGTCAACCCTGGTCAACACAGCGAATTGACTCAGTCAACTCAACCGGTCAACTCAGCTGACCCGGTCAACTCAGCCAACTTTTTTTTTGGCGTTTCGACTTGAAGATTCAGTAAAAGATTTAGGACTAACATTATTTACGTTAACTATTTCTTATTTTTATTCGTGAGAAACGAGCTCAAACCAATCGATTATTGTATACTACATCTTTACATATTTGACGTACTCTTATATATTGATTGAATCTTGTTTGAATTTTGAAAAAATAACGACAACTGTTTTGTCGGGGGCGTCCAAAAACAGAGGTAACTCTGCCCGTTTTTCGAGAAAAATCCGTAAAACGAATCGCGTTTTAATATAAAAATTTTGCTCATCAACTACAAACGCCTTTTATAAAACTAAAAACATGTGTATAATTTTCGATAACACTTTATGATATGCGAAAGCGACGATACGGAAATTATTTACAAACAATAAATATAGTACTTTAAACTTCGAAACTTGACAAATCTTTTATAAAAATAATATACTTATTTATATTGTTTCAAACGTCGATAATCTGATTTCGTTTATTCAAATACATATAGTTTGCATCTGTATTTCAAATGCATATAATACGACTTCTTTTACTAAAATAAATATAGTATATATATATTTATTTCGATTATCAAACAACATGATTTCGCATTATAAAAACAAACATAGTTATATGTTTATTTCAAATACCAAACGACGTGAGTTCGTTTTATGAAAATAAATATAGCTTATATATTTAATTTAAATATCGTACAACACGAATTCTTTTATAAAATAGATATAGTTCATATATTTATTTCAAACTTCAAACAACTCGATGATCGTTTATAAAATAAATATAACTTTTATATTTATTTCAAAACGCCTAAACCGCACATTATAAATCATATATGTCGAGAACATACAAAGTCTTTGAACGAACAAAAACTCATATTTCTAAATCATATCACGAATGGATTTCTAGGAACTCAAATGGTTTACGAATGGATCATACTAAATATACCGGTTTTTACAAAACAAAAGCGTATTATCAAAATGAGAATGATTTTCATGACAAGGGATGGGATCGTCTAGTTATAATAATGGGACACGGTTGGTCTGCGTTTGAGAAACGGGACTCCCAGCGGGTACATGTTACAAAATGATTACATACAATTACAATTGGTATGGTTAGCTAAGGAAGGGTACACTTAGATCTTGTGAGTGGTGGGTACAACACTTAAGGCCATTAATCCTCATTGTAGGACCGAGGGACATGAGTGATAGATCTATTTGGGTGTAGCGAGCCCACACCCATGCGGACCAGGGTGGCCCATGTGGTGACTATGTCTTCATCCCGGAGACAAATTTGCTAGGTTTGAGTCTTCCTGCATCACTTCCCACATATCAATGGCCTTGCAAACCATTGGTGATCTTTTTTTTCCTTGTTTCTTTCATACCGGGGTTTTACAAATTACATATCGTGTTACAATTTCAAAGCATAGGATTTATGCGGGCATGAAGTCAAAGTCAGGGTGGGCATTGACGGTTATACAAACTTTATAAATACAAGTCTACAAATACATGGCTTTACGAACATAATGCGTTACAAATACAAAGTTTCCATATAACTTGACAAGAAAATGATTTTTAAATTCGTTTTCTCAATAATATTTCACAAACCGGTTATCAAAAAGATTTATTTCAAATCTTTTACAAACAAACTATGAACTCGCTCAATTTTATGTTGACTTTTTTGCATGTTTCTTTCTCAGATTGCATATCTAAGACAAGGAATGGTTGGAATAGGAGAACCAGGTGGAGTCGAGTACTTAGTGGCGTTTATTTTCTAAAAGACTTAGCTTATTTGCTTCCGCTGTGCAATGAAGATACCAGTCCAGTCACGCCAGCTCTGATAATTTCGGGGTGTGACAGATTGGTATCAGAGCTATAGGTTACAGCGAATTAGGTTTCCGTAGAGATACCTAGGCTCTAACCTCACATTTATCTGGGACTTAGATCATTAAGACTTGAATACATACAGAACGCCTAGGACTCGAATATGGTCTCCAACCGGTGCCGAAAAACAATGTGTCAAAATTTTGTTTTTAAGCATACGCTAAAGTTGTGTTTTACATACGGTACACAAAATGATTACATACAGTAAGCAAAACCTTGAGAGTTTTGATAACATGCATTTAGGACCATTGGAAAACTTATGATGAAGTTCATTAAAGGTCATCACGTAGGAACCGCGATTATTAACTCGGGTACACACTATTATCCATATTGTATATGACATTTTAACTTCCTGGGCAGGCAGCCTACGCGTAACGAAACACTAGTGCACAGGTATACGCGAAACTCAATATGTACGTCAACGGAGGTTGAAGTACGTCACATACGACTACCGAGGCGAGGCCTTTGAAAAGAAACGATGGCGCAATTCAACGATGACGCTAGATTCCTGTCAGCAGGAGAACTATCGATCAGGAAGCGGCGGTTTGGCACACGGTCCTTCAACGACATGAAACACGCCAAGGAGAAGACGTATTTCTCCGCGTCCCCCAACAACCGGTCATCACATGCAACCCCAGGTAAAGTCCTCAAAATTTCTTTTATTGAAATTTCGACTTTCACAATTACTGAGTAGATTTTCGTATCTCTAGTCCTCATAATGGTCATTGTGTCATGATCATTTCGACTTTCACATTTACTGAGTAGATTTTCAAATAAGCGTTTCATCGAAGTTCAAATATTATTTCGCCAAATCTAATTATCGATTTGTGATTCGAATGACCCACATTATTGTAATTGTTGGCTCCTTTGATTCGAGTCAACAGATTTCTTGAAATTTCTTTTCTTTTCAAGTTACATACATGGTTTTTTCGTTGTGACCATGCTGAAAGTTTTCTTGTCGATACATGTATTTATTGTTGGCTTGCGTTAAAACCAAGTTCAATTGTTTGAACTTGTTCATTACACATACTCAATTCAAGACACCATATGATGTATTGGAAACATCATATTCAGATTCATTTTAACAAGCGTTTCATTTGTTCCGAATCGTAGTAGACTTGTTTGGTCAACGACTCCATTAGGTTGTTTAATGATTTCGACACCTTGTGGTGGCATCCTCATTGACTTGAAGCTTGAGCTAATTTCGTTTACACATATCATGCATGGATTTAAATTATTTATTTATTGATTTGTTTTAAATCCGCATTAAATTATCATGTTAAAGCAGTCTTAACACAATCGTGTGTTAAGACAATGGTACACAAATTCATTTTTATATTCTGGTGTACCCACTAACGGTTCTTTCATCATCGATCGAATGTTTTGTGATATTCATTGCTTCTTCATCTTCGATCGAAAACATTATTTATTTGATGCTCCATTTTCAATTGAAAATTCTAAGATGTCATTTGAAACAAACTTTCAGATTCACTTTATTACGCTTTCATTTGATTTCAAACACGATGAATTTGTTTGATCACCGCTATTATTGAATTGTTTAAATCACTACGACACCTTGTGGTGTCAGTACAAACTTGTAGCTTGGGCTAATCATAATCGAGCGTTTCATGCAAAACACATGTGATACTTGTTCGATCACCCCTATTATTGAATTGTTTCATTCATTACGACACCTTGTGGCGTCGGCATCACTTGCAGCTTATGTTGATCACGATCAAGCGTTTCGTGCAAACTATTACTTTTGAGCGTGTTGATTCTAAGTTTCGTGTAGTGGATATTATTGCATCTAGAATTCAATTGCATATTATGAACGTTCATTTGGAATTCGGTTGGTTGAAGTTCCTGTTATTTGTTGGACCCCTGTTAACTTAGTCACCATAGTGACTGTATCTATACGTCTTGTTTCCTTAGACATCAATTTCTGAGACACGTTGCTTTCAACTGTTGGGTTCTTATTATTGAGGTATGTCCTTGAATTCACATAATTCTAATAGGTCTTGATTCGATTTCGTGGTCATCTACTTTGATACTATTCGTATTTACCTACACATAACGTAACTCTAAGGAGTTAACGTAGTCTTAATTTCGAGGATGAAATTTCATTAACAGGGGGAGAATGTGACAACCGGTGATTTACGGCTCTTAATTACGTAATTTACAGGTGATTAACGCGATAATGAATATTGATTAAGACGTAGATTAACTCATTTAGGCCCTTGGAGTGCTCAGGAACGATTATTCGACCGTATAGTGCGCATGTGGTACTTTACGGAAAAGCTGTCGAGTATTACGCGACAACAAACTGATACCGCACAAAACACTGACAACGCCACTATTATAAGCCTTTTAATTTTAAAAATTTTATTCTATGGAGTTTGGGTTACGATATCGGGTCTCGTAGGAATTACGGGTCACTTACACATAAGATAGGCTTGTGAGCCCTGGGCCCATGCCCAAAACCCACAAGCCTAAACCTGCACATAATATGCAAGATCTCTACAAAATCTTAACAAATCTACACAAAATCTCTATAAATCTCTACAAAAGATCTTATCTCAAAGGATAAAACATGTTACCTGAATATAATTTGAATACAATAAAGACAATAAAACCTTCCATCTTTCCCTCACTCTATTAATACATAGACAAACACGTACAAAACCCAAGCAAGTATCTTCACTCTCCTCTCTTAATACAACGCACGCACACAAGTTCTCGTGATCCTTCTTCTCCTTCATACTTCAAATAGAAAACCCTAAAACAATCTACTTCAATTTTCAACCACACCTATTTCACTTTTGGATCTCTGCAACTAAAAGAATCCCTCAACACAACAAATACACTACTCATCTCTAACCTCTAACTCATTTCCACTCAACAACTGGTCAACCACCATGATGGTGGCGGCTCACAACGACAATCGACAGAGACAGACAAGAGACGGAGAGAGAGATGATGCAGGAGAGAGAAAGAGGCCGAGGAGAGAGAGAGTGAGTCGGAGACGGAGCGGCGCCGCCGCCTACGGCGGCGGCAGTGGAGGCGATGCGGCTGTGGCGGTAGTATCTCGGCAGTAAGAACCCACACTCCTCTTTTCTTCCTTTTAAGATTGTTTTTTTTCTCTAAATCGAAGATCTCCGGCCTGTTGGGTGTCGTTTCAGGTGATGATGGGGGTCGGGTGATGACGCTGGTGGTGGGTGTCGGAGTCGGCGACGGCAACGATGGCAGTCGACGGCGGCGTGGTGGACGGTTGAGTTTTGGTTCGGATTCCATAGTGGTCTCGACTTGGTTCAGGCAACAAGAGAGTGGTGATGATATTCAGGGTCTGTTTGGTATGGCGTAATGGAATAGACGGGTGAATGGAATGTACGATGTAATGGAATGGACAATGTAATGGAATGGATCATTACCATTCCATATCTTGTTTGGTTACTATGTGTAAATGAAATGAATCATTACTTTGTGTTGTTTGGTAGGAAAAAATAGACAAAGGAATAAAATCGGTGATGAGTGACGGTAGTCGGTGGTGGTGGGTGGTGATAGGTGGCAATGGTAGCGATGGTCGGAGGTCGTGGCAGTGGGTGGCGGCGGCGGGTGGTGGCGGGGGCAGAGGTAGGTGGTGGCGATGACAATGGTGGTGGGTGACGGGGACGGTGGTGGGTGACGGCGACGGTGGTGGTCGGTGGTGGAGGTGGGTGGTGGCTGGCGGTGGAGGCGGGGGTAGGTGGCAGCTGTGGCGCGGTGGTGTCGGGGGTGGTAGGTGGTAGGTGGTGGCGAGTGACGGCGGGGGCGGAGGTGTGGATGGTGGGTGACGGTTGGTAGCGGCGAAGGTGGGTGATGACTAGGGTGGAGGTGGGTGGTGGCGGGAGACAGCTGGGGTGGAGGTGGGTGGTGGTGGTGGCGGCGGAAGTGGGTGACAGCGACGACGGTAGTCACGGCGGCAGCTATGGCAGTAGTGGTGTCGCCCGTGAGTGAGTTATTAAAACCAATAATAATAATAATGGTAAACAAATAATAATAATAAAAATATTGATAATAATAATAATAATAATAATAATAATAATAATAATAATAATAATAATATATCTTTCCATTCCTTGAAGGAATGAAAAAAAAACACCACCTTACAAAGGAATGAAAATTATTATATTTGGAAGGTTTACATTCCTTGTGTAATGCTCTATTCCATTACCACTTGACAACCAAACATATTTCTTTTCATTCCAATAGAATGATCCATTCCATTCCGCCTTCTATTCCTTCGTACCAAACGCTACCTCAGTTTTGGTTCAAACGACAGATTTGGTTCGGGGTTTCTCAGATTCGGTTCAGCGAGGTATATCTTCCGGTTCGGGCTCGGGTCAACAGGTCTGCCGGTTCGGTTTCAGATTCGCTCAAAGGCAACGAGTCAACTCAGTTTCAGTTAGGGTTGACTCGGTCAACCCTGGTCAACACAGCGAATTGACTCAGTCAACTCAACCGGTCAACTCAGTTGACCCGGTCAACTCAGCCAACTTTTTTTTTGGCGTTTCGACTAGAAGATTCGGTAAAAGATTTAGGACTAACATTATTTACGTTAACTATTCCTTATTTTTATACGTGAGAAACGAGCTCGAACCAATCGATTAAAGTATACTACATTTTTACATATTTGACGTAATCTTATATATTGATTGAATCTTGTTTGAATTTTGAATAAATAACGACAACTGTGTTGTCGGGGGCGTCAAAAAACAGAGGTAACTCTGCCCCTTTTTTAGAAAAATCCGTAAAACGAATCGCGTTTTAATATAAAAATATAGCCGATCAACTACAAATGCCTTTTATAAAACTAAAAACATGTGTATGATTTTCGATAACACTTTATGATATGCGAAAGTGACGATACAGAAATTATTTACAAACAATAAATATAGTACTTAAAATTTCGAAACTTGACAAATCTTTTATAAAAACAATATACTTATTTATTTTGTTAAAAACACCGATAATCCGATTTCATTTATACAAATGCATATAGTTTGCATATGTATTTCAAATGCATATATTACGACTTCTTTTACTAAAATTAATATAGTATATATATTTAATTCGATTATCAAACAACATGATTTCGCATTATAAAAACAAACATAATTATATGTTTATTTCAAATACCAAACGACGTGAGTTGGTTTTATAAAATAAATATAGCTTATATATTTATTTTAAATATCGTACTACACGAATTCTTTTATAAAATAGATATAGTTCATCTATTTATTTCAAACTTCAAACAACTCGACGATCATTTTATAAAATAAATATAACTTTTATATTTATTTCAAAACGCCTAAACGACACACTATAAATCATATATGTCGAGTACGAGTTTGTTACATGATATTTTCATAGAAATATTTGTTTCATACACAACGATTTCTCAAGACGACCAACGAGATTCTACCGAAATATTTATATATTTTTACATAAATATTTATATATTCTAAATCTCACGAGAACTAAGTGTTTTTCAAAGACTTAGTAAACTATTACCAACATTAGGCGAAACTTAATGAGTATAACTTAATCGTTACTATTAAGTTATCAACTTACGTCAAATCGTCCAGTTAACGATTCGGTAGAGCTCGGTGACACGTAGTTTAGTTACCGCTTTCGTTTAGAAACTTATAAGATATTCCATGATTAGGGATATTGTAGAATGCACGCTAGCAAGTCAACTCTTGGAAACGACATCGCGAAGTCGTAATTAGCTAGCTTTGCACAAGGCAATTCAGGTGAGTTCATAACCCCACCTTTTTACGGTTTTACATTTTTATAAATGTTTTCGTGGTGGAAAGACATGCACGTTTTGCACAAACACACAAAGTTTTCAACTAACAAAGACTGCATATTTTAGACAAAGCACGTACTGCAAGAACATACAAAGTCTTTGAACGAACAAAAACTCATATTTCTAAATCATATCACGAATGGATTTCGAGGAACTCAAATGGTTTACGAATGGATCATATTAAAATATACCGGTTTTTACAAAACAAAAGCGTATTATCAAAATGAGAATGATTTTCATGACAAGGGATGGGATCGTCTAGTTATAATAATGGGACTCGGTTGGTCTGCATTTGAGAAGCGGGACTCCCAATGGGTACATGTTACAAAATGATTACATACAATTACAATTGGTTGGTTAGCTAAGGAAGGGTACACTTAGATCATCTGAGTGGTGGGTACAACACTTAAGGCCATTAATCCTTATTGTAGGACCGAGGGAAATGAGTGAAAGATCTATTTGGGTGTAGCGAGCCCACACCCATGCGGACCAGGGTGGCCCATGTGGTGACTATGTCTTCATCTTGGAGACAAATTTGCTAGGTTTGAGTCTTCCTGCATCACTTCACACATATCAATGGCTTTGCAAACCATTGGTGATCTCTTTTTTTTCTTTGTTGCTTTCATACCGGGGTTTTACAAATTACGTACCACGTTTTATACAATTTCAAAGCATAGGATTTATGCGGGCATGAAGTCAAAGTTAGGGTGGGCATTGATGGTTATACAAACTTTACGATTACAAGTCTACAAATACATGGCTTTACAACATAGTGCGTTACAAATACAAAGTTTCCATATAACTTGACAAGAAAATGATTTTTAAATTCTTTTTCTCAATAATATTTCACAAACCGGTTATCAAAAAGATTTATTTCAAATCTTTTACAAACAAACTATGAACTCGCTCAACTTTATGTTGACTTTTTCGCATGTTTCTTTCTCAGATTGCATTTCTAACACAAGGAATGGTTGGAATAGGAGAACCAGGTGGAATCAAGTACTTAGTGGCGTTCATTTTTTAAAAGACTTAGCTTATTTGCTTCCGATGTGCAATGAAGATACCAGTCCAGTCACGCCAGCTTTGATAGTTTCGGGGTGTGACAGATACCATAGAAGAACTTAAGGATTTGGCAAGGATAAGAATGGCTAGTTATCAACAAAGGATAGCTGGAGCTTATAACAAAAATGTCAGGATCAGGAAGTTTCAAGTTGGTGATATGGTGTTGAGGAAAGCATTCCAAAATACCACCAATCCTGTTGATGGCAAGTTAGCACCAAAGTGGGAAGGTCCCTATCTTATTGAAGCTGAGGCAGGAAAGGGGGCATATCGATTATTAAAAATGGAAGGTGATTTGCTACCAAGAGCTTGGAATGCTGTCCACTTAAAGAGATACTTCATGTAATAAGGATCCAGGATCCTTAGTGTTAGGGGAGGATTTTCTAACAATTAGTGATCCTTATTTGCTATCCTAATAAGTGATCCTTACTTCTGTGACAGATAGTGATCCTCAGAAGAGCTTCAGGATCAGGATCATGGATCACCGTAAGGATCCTCATACTAACGATTGGCTGTTTGTGTTTCGTTTTTGCAGGAGTATTGAGCTTGAGTTGGTCTTGGCAACGTTACTATGGAATATTCCACGGGTATTTCGCACACATTTGAATAGAAATGGACGTTGTGGAGAACGTGGGAGCATGGCACAAAAGTCGGACAGTTAGTTAGCTTAGTTAGCTTTCATTTTTAAAGGGGTGACGAGCTAAATTTAGAACACTTAGCCATTTTCAGTTACACACACACTCTCGTGCAATTGCAGTCTCAAAGCTCTCAACAAACACTTAAAAATTCCCACACTTTTACACGATTAACCATAGTGATCCTTGTTCTTATCTCATTACTATCCGAAGTTGTAAACTTTTATTGATTTATTTGAGCTTGGTGATCGGTAGTTTCCGTCACCCGAGGTTTTTTATGCCGGAGATCATTCATTGATCAAGGGCTTTTTCCTCGTATAAATCCTTGTGTCATTTGTGCAATTTACATCGAAGTGATCCTTATTATTGTTCTTCATTTCAAGCATCATTGTAGGATCAGTTTTGACCTCTCGAGTGAGTCAATCAGAGCTAGTGCTTACTGAAAATGTGGCGGAAACACATTTTCAGCATAATACAAAGAAAAACCGTAAAAGAATGGAGTAGAAACAGAGATTTCACACTTAAAATACTTTTTCTTCACTTGATAATGCTTGCTGTACGGACAGTAGTTCGACGTGGGATCTCAGACAACGTTTTAAATGAAGAACACAACAGGGGTATATATAGACCCACTGGTCCGCTCATGTGACATGTCCACAAAAGCGGACCTGACAACTAAGTTGGTTCACTTTTGTGGACAAGTGCCACAAAAGCGGACCTACAACATAAAAGTCATAAAATTACATTTAAACCCCCTGGACTTATACAAAATGACCTATCAGGACCCTATACATTAAACTAGCATTACAAAGACGCAGGCTTTAGACATTGTGCATCAACAAACTCCCCCTTGGATGAAGCCGCAGTCTTTGTCTTGAATGTAGGTCTTCAGATAGCTTTGAATTTCTCTTCCTTCGGTTTTGGCTTTCTTCCCAGCGCAACTCTGATCTTCTCATTCTTTATCTTCCTCGCTTTCTCTTCCTTTTCTTGTTGCTTCATAAACTTTCCTCTATTTTCTTCCATCTTTTGATTCTCACGTTCACGCTCACGCTTCGCTTTCTTTTTCATCTTCTCATCTAAAGACCACCACGAAGATTTCCACTTGTTTTCAGAGTTGATACCTTTCTGAACACACAAAGAAACTACACGTTGGAACTGAAGAGCTTGCTCTTTATCTGCTGGCGAGTAGCGAATCTTGTGAATGAATAGACATTCGATGTCTTTCGCTGAGCAATTTACTAACCACATCGGGTCGTAAACATGAATATCTCTCAACTCTCCACCAGCTCTGTACGTGATTATAGCTTCAGTCGTTCTGCAACTATAAACCCAATCAATAAAGCCTTTATAAAATTCCTGCTCCATTTCTGGCATCGGAATTGTCTTCATTGTACGCGGAGGCTTCACATTCAGAATAATTTCTACAGCCCCGGTTTCCGGATCAACTCTCTGAACACGCCTTGGACGATGTGGCTTCCACTTTCGAATTACTTTAATTGTTCATATTTGATGTAGCCCCACATCGCGGTATCATTCTTTCTCACCTTGTACTCCAAGACTCTCACCTTTGCTAATTCATCAACGTCCCACCATGGTAATGACATTATGTCATAAAACGTGCAAAATACTGGACGCCATATTCTCTTCGAATAGAATAAGCGTTAACTTGCGGAAGAAAACCCCAACTAATAATATCGCCAAGCGAAACATTTCGATCACGTTGGAAGAACTTCAGCGGCCTCTTGAATTTTCTTTCATGAGAATCTTTAAACCATTTAGAACGATCAATTTCTTCAACATTCGATTGACCTTCTTTTCCAACATTAGATTTGCCTTCCTGCTCAGCTTCTTTCCTCAAACATTCAAATACATTATCATTCACCGCTTCAGTCACCTTTTGACGTAATTCATCTCTATTCTCAGCAGCAAAGAACTCCATTAACGTTGGAAGTTTCGAAGTATCTTCAGGAACCTCTTCATTATCTGAACATTCTTCAACCTCAACTCTATCGTAGATATCAACATCTTCAACATAATCATACTTATAATCTTGCTGTTTATTGATATCAAACGATTCTAAGTCCTCTTCTAAGTCGAAGGGAATTTCAGGATTTACATTTTTAAGCATTTCTTTATACTCCTCTAGACGCATGAACAACGGCTCATGATGCTCAACAATCTGAGTCTTACTCGACTCCCCCTTACCTTCAGCTTCACCACTTTCTTCATTAATTGTGTCGTTCAACAGATCTTCAACGACTTTTTCATTTGAAGCTTCAGTCACTCTAACACCTGAACCTCCTGCAGCGTCATCATCATCATCACCTTTAGAACTGTGACTGCTCGCAGAATATACAAACTCATCCTCATCATCATCTTCATCATCCTCTTCATCTTCGCCACCAATTAATTTAGGCGTTGGAATTTCTTCTTCAACTAAGCCAGGAACTGCAGATATAGGCTCAGGATTATCTATCACCATTGAAGGTACAATAGACATTTTAGAACTTCCTTCCACCCCTTTACCCTTATCTTTCATCTGCCTTTCTAATTCTGCTTGACGTTCTGCACGAAGGTCTTCTAGCTTCAATTCTTCATATTTCTGTTCCACTGATGTCTCTAACATGCTTTCCACAACTCTATTCAGCATGTAGAACTTATGTTCATGTAGTGCTTTTGCAGCCGTAAGTTCTTTATTTTTCAACTTATAGTATTTATTTTCAATCTCTCTACGATTCTTCTCTTCTTCTAATTCAGACACTCGAACTTTCAGAATGTCGATTTCCGTCTGATCAGCTTCAACTTTCTGTGTCAACACTTTGTTTTCACCTTCCAACTTCTGCACTCTACCAGCAAGAATCTTTTCTCTATCAGCAATCTTTTTGCTTTCAGCCACAACTTTTTATTCTCTGCTATAACATCCTCAATTCTCTTTTCCAATTTCAACACTTGCGAATTGTTTGCAAAGTCAAAATCAACGTCTAGTAGATTATCTTGCGGTATCGGAAGACCTTTACCTGAAGAACTAGGTTGTACTTGGGTGAGTGGAGGTGTGCCAAAGAGATCTTGCGAAGTATAATATGGTTGTTGTGGTGGTGGTGTTGATTGAAAAATAGGAGATGGTTGTCGTTGCGGAGTAGGTTGTCTGGGTGGTGTTGAGTGTGATGGAGGAGTAGGTTGTCTTGGTGATTGTTGTGGTGTTGGTTGTCTGGGAGGTGATTGATGTATTGGAGATTGTGGAGGTGTTGGTTGACGTGGAGGTGTAGAATGCGTTTGCATGATCTTCCGAGGGCGCTTTGACACTTTAATCTTTGGTGTAGTTCTCTTTCGACCAACAACTTTCTTTTTATCTCTCGGAGTAGATTGTGACGCTGAAACATGCTCCGGAGAAGGTTCATAAGGTGCATCTTCTTTCTCTTCCCTCTTCCTCTTTCTAATCAACTTCTCCTGTTCTACCTATTCTCTCATTCGTCTTTCACGTTCTTTTGCATCAATCACTTCATATTCAGACGAACTAGAAGAATTAGTAGTGTCTTTATCAACGTCGTCACCTTCAACATCATCTAACACCTTCTCTTTTTCTTTTTGAACATCAGAAGTAACCGTTTCCACAACATTATCAACAAAATATGCTTCTGTTGTAAACAAATCTGTCTCAATTACAATGTTTTCAGCACCAGTCATCTCTTGTTCATTTTCAACATTCATCTCAGAGATATCTTCATCAGATTCATCAATTAACATTGTTTGCTTTTTCTTCTTTTGTTTCTTCTTCTTTGGTTTTGAAGAAGAACCTTCACCTTCAGCTACAGGAGTTGCAAATTTACGTCTGCGTCCTGATTCCTTCACATACCACTCGTACTTGGTTGCTTTGAAATTCTGAAGTATTTTCAACTCTACAGCATACAACGCCTCTTTCATTTCCTCTTGATTTTTCCAATTTTGATGATTTTCCGGATCAGGATCCACATAGTTCGCATCTCTAAGCAATCCGAAGTTTTCAATCACTAGATCAGGCTCTGGATGATTAGGATGATATTTGACCAGGTTCTTCAAAGTGTTATTAGACATATGAGCTTGGACAAGAAGATCATCTTTAATATTTCTATCAATCCCAGGGTATGCGTGATCAATTAACATTTGTACAAAGCGCGAATACTTCCAAGTTCTAACGTTCGTCGTGATGTTCTCCGCCATATAGTGAAATACTATATGTGAGAAATTATATTTCTTATTCAACACCAATGCCGTTAGCATGTTCATCTGGTAATCCCTCATCTGGTCATAACTACCCTTTGTGTGGCTTAGTGTAATCAAAATACAATGAATTAAAAACTTGAATGATCTCTGAAATTTCGACTTCAAGTAGTTCCCGGTGTTCAAAGTATTTCTGTATCCCAAACGTAGCATACAACCCTTCACCATACGTTCCGGAAATCTTGTGGGGTAGTTGGCCTCATCAGGAAAATTCATAACTTCTCGAACTAATGCTTCAGTCACCAGAATAGTCTCCGTCTTTCCATCTACTTCCACCATTGAAGAAATCACCTTGCTTGCCTCATCATACGTTGCATTCATCCAAAATCGACTAATATGTGATCTGTACAATGGCCTCTAGTCAGTCATCTCTTTCTTCACTGGAATACGATTCATGTAGTCCAAAATACTGCTAAATTCTGACAATAACGGACACTTCTCCACATCTAAATCAATGCAGCTGTTGTGTACTGGATCGAATAACACGTTCGGTGATGCCTGCATGACAACAACAGAAACCAAGACTTAGAAAAAATTTCACATTTTGAACAATACATTGACAAAAGAGCGAACCACATAAGCGAACCAAATAATGATCAAATAGGCGAACCATCTTATGTAAGTAAAAGCGAACCATGAATACTGCAACCCTATAAGCGGACCAATAAGATGACTAAAAAGCGGACCAACGTTATAAAATACACAAAAAGCGAACCGTCCCTTGTACCAATAAGCGAATCAACCCTTTTACTGCCTTAAAAGCGAACCTGCTTGACATCTTATGAGCGGACCTGAAAGTATTCTTAAAGGCGGACCTAAAATGGTAACTATGAGCGGTCCTACAGATGACATATGAGCGGTTCTAAGTTATCTGTTCGTAAAAGCGGATCTACAAGGTGTACCTAAGAGCGGTCCTAATGGTGAATGTGTGCAAAAGCGGTCCTAAGACAAAACTTGTAAAAACTGCTTAAACCCTAAAATTGATTCCAAAATCACAATCTACACAACATTCCGAGACTAGAGGTGTCTTTGATTTCTACAAAACATGCCTAAATCACCCTAGATCTGAAACTGAAACTACTAATTACCGACAACACATATCAAACACTCAGATTTCAGCAAATAAAGCATAACACTATACTCAGAATCATCAGACGACATGATTACACTATTCTATTCAACCAAATATGACAGTTAAAAGCTTAAAACACTATTCGATCATACAAACATACCGACAGATATGAAATATCTTGAAATATATGAAATTGAAAGGGTACTAACCTTGCCCATGATGTAAAGAACAAGAATCTATCAATAATCGAAGAAAAAACAGACTCAAACAGCAAGAAATCACGATGAACACGAAGGATCGCTCGTAATCGCCCAGAGAGAATGACGTATAAGCGGACCAGGAAATGACAACAAAAGCGGACCCCTGTACCTTTTATATGGGTCTGGACCGCTTATTCGACACCAACCATATGAGTGGACCAAACATGTTACATTGACAGAAAAGCGAACCTCAATGTTGTCATAAAAGCGAACCAACATTAATTTTTTAAGAAATTTATTTTTTATTCATTTTTTCAACTTTTTCGATTTCACACGCTGACACGCAGTTAACCAAGTCCAAGTTAATGACCCTGGACAACTATTCGACCTACCAAGTCCAAGTTAATGGCCCTGGATGATCAGTTTTATGAAGTACTCTGTCGTTTTGTTTCAAAAACAGTTCAAATTAATGAACTTTTCAACGTTTCAAACAATTTCACATTTTATCTTTCAAACATCATACCAGTTCTTTGTTTGCAATCACAACTTACCCAACCCTCATCAGACACTGACATGATCTGCACACGGGCTTTGATCTTCCAATCCCCAGTATCAGTTATCGAAAATAAAATGAGAAAAGAAAATCTTTTTGGGTTTTAAGCTGTACAAACTGAAATATATACACACAATATTTTTGCGAGCGTGTTAGGGGATCATATCAGCTGCCGACAGAACACAAGCACCGTTAAGCTTATTTCATTTTAAGCATTAAGCAATTCGCGTTGATTGTCGGTATATTGATCCATTTTAAATTCTCTCAAAACTTTCAATCTGTTTGGGATACGTGATTAGTGTTTTGGAGACTTAAACGTTAACGCGTGTTCCCACCTCAGTATATACTCCCGTATCCGGATCCCAGTATTCAGTCTTACAGGTGAATTTACCACAGCTGATATCTGTTGGGGATAGATGCGAAACCGTGAGAGCTCAGGTCAGAACTTCCGTTCAGCAGAGAGATGACGGTTCGACTTTAAGGTGGGTCCCCTTTAGAGGATCTTTTGCATTTCAACAGCAGCGACTATCAATTTTATTGTTTCATCAGCATGCTGAGGGTGAAGCTTATGTTTCAAAGCTTTTTGCGAAAAGTATTAACCGGGGACTAGGTCAGTATTTCCATACAGCAGAAGTCCCGGGATAATACCCTAGATATCACCGAGCATAAAGACCTAGTATCTCAGAATACGGGACCTTTCAAACAGGATTTCAGGGGTTACCTATATATCCTGGAGGTGTTCCCCACGAAAACGCAAGTTAAATTTAGTTTATATCCCAAACTGATCTACTAATTCTGTAAGAACCTACCGGCACATCTTTAGCGAGACTGCTTAATTGCATTTTTACATTACAATTCTTTAGCGTACTGTGCCCGTCTAGCTGATGTACTATCATTTCCCCTATACTACACAGCTCTTTTTGGCATTTTTAATGTTTTTGGATTTTTTATGGTTTTATCATCTTTTTGTATTTTTCTGCGAATATCTCCCCCTAAAACTTAAACATATTTTTGTGTTTTTGTTTTTAACGAAAAGCAGAAAAAAATACAACTGTACAAAAGAAAACTTGACAACACGATACGGTTCATGTCAGATCGCCGCCCAATTCGGCTTCACACTCGATTACCCTCCCAGATTGCAGATTTTTCAACCCATTTAACCTTAAAAGATAATAAAATCTCTTTTTATCAAACGGTTGTGTAAAAATCAGCTTTCTGATCATCGGTGCTCACATGTTCAATCCGTATTAATTTCTTTTCGTAACAATCTCTTATAAAATGATGACGGATTTCAATGTGTTTTGTTTTCGAATGGTGAACCGGATTTTTAGTAACATTTATAGCTGCTTCATTGTCCACAAATATCGGAGTATCCAAGAATTGCAGACCGAAGTCGCGCATCTGCTGTTGGATCCAGAGGATCTGCGAGCAGCAACTAGAGGCTGAGACGTACTCAGCCTCACACGTGGAGAGCGCAACTGCAGTTTGCTTCTTGCACTGCCATGTAACGAGCCGAGTTCCGAAGAACTGGCACCCAGCAGTGGTGGACTCTGCGTTTTGTTTACAGCTACCAAAGTCTGAATCAGCGAAACCGGATAAGGTAAAATCACCCGAACGAGGGTACCATAAGCCGATGCTTGGGCAACCCTTCAAATACCGTAAGATGCGTTTGACGATCGTCAGGTGCGATTGCTTCGGATTCGACTGATATCGTGCACACAGACATGTCGGATACATGATGTCGGGACGGAAAGGTGTGAGATACATTAAAGAACCAATGATCGATCGGTATAACGTTTCATCCATCTTCACTCCCTGTTCATCTGGACAAATACCATGGTTCTGTGCGAGGGGGTTGATGCAGGACTGCAATCTGTCATATCAAACTTGTCTAGCACGTCCTTTACATACTTTGACTGGTGAATGAAGATTCCGTCGGGCATTTGTTCTACCTGCAGCCCGAGGAAGAACTTCATCTCCCCCATCGAACTCATTTCGAACTTCTTCTTCATTACTCTCTCAAACTCTTTACACAAATCGTCGTTGGTGGAACCGAAAATTATATCATCAACGTAGATCTGCACGATCAACAAGTGGCCTGCTTCTTCTTTTGTGAACAAGGTGCTGTCTACTGTTCCTCTTGTGAACCCGTTGTCCAGCAAGTAGGTCGAGAGAGTCTCGTACCAGGCTCTCGGGGCCTGGTGTAGACCGTATAATGCTTTATCCAGTAGGTACACCTTATCTTTGTTAAGTGGATCTGCAAACCCCGGTGGTTGCCCCACGTAAACTTCTTCTCGAATCTTGCCATACAGGAATGCGGATTTAACGTCGAGTTGATAGACTTTGAAATCTTTCCATGATGCAAAGGCTAGAAATATGCGAATTGCTTCAAGCCTTGCAACTGGTGCGTAGACCTCATCATAATCTATTCCCTCCTGCTGGCTGAAGCCTTGAACCACTAAACGTGCTTTGTTCCTCACCACGACTCCTCTATCATCTCTTTTACATTTGAACACCCATTTCGTCTTTATCAACTTCTGATTCTTTGGCAGATCAACAAGTCTCCAGACGCCCAATTTCTCAAACTGTTGTAGTTCCTCCTGCATAGCATTTACCCAACTGTCTTCGGTCAATGCTTCTTTGTAGGTCCTGGGCTCTATCTGCGAAAAAAAACATTTGAGTGAGACTTCTTTCTGCATATCAGCAATATCTGAATAAAAACATGTAAAAGCTTGATCTATCTGATGTCTCGTCTTGACACCACTCTGTAGATCGCTGATAATTTGTTCTGAAGGGTGGTAAGACAGTGTCCGTGGCATCACAGTATCAGGCACCACAACTTCCGATTCCAGATTTGAAATGTCGAGATCAATGATTTGATCAACAGCCTCCTCTGATGTCTTATTTGGTTCCTCGTCAAAGGTAGGAGCGGGTTCCTCCTCTGAGTCATCAGAAACGTCAAATGACGGAGCTGGTTCCTCTGGTTCCTCTGGCGGTATATGAACGGTTCCACTCGGTCCTGCTTCATCATCATGAGTACCCACGGTGGGCGTAGGAACATCTAGCGGTCTAGATTCCGGCTCTTGCAACTGACTTTGCTGATACAAGTACATGAGAGCAAGTTCCTCCTCACTCGGCTCGGACGGCAGATGAAAAGATTCCCAGAGTTTGTCGTAGTCGAATAGGAATCTTTGTCCGGGAAGTTGTTGCGACGGCGTGTGCTTTTGACAATCCACATGATGGACCTGAATCACTTTCCCCAGACACGGTACAAACACCCTTTTTAACGGGCTGGCGTAACCTACGAAAAATCCCTCATTCGCTTTCGCTCCGAATTTACCATCAGCATCTATGAAAGTACACGGAGAGCCAAAAGGTTCTAAGAACTCAAGATTTGGCTTATAGCGATGCAGCAGCTCGAAACAAGTCTTTTTATACTTCTTCACTGTCAGAACTCTATTCAATGTATAGCAAGTCGCTGACACTGCTTCACTCCAGAAGAAAATCGGAAGCTTTGAATCGGCCAACATAGTACGTGCGGTCTCGATCAGGGTTCTATTCTTTCGTTCAGCCACACTGTTTTGCTGCGGTGTGTACAGCGCACTGAATTCATGTAGTATCCCCTTCTCGTTGCAGAACTCGTACATTTTGTTATTCTTGAACTCGTTCCGTTATCACTCCGAATTCTTCTGATCGGCAGCTTGTACACCGTTTCCATCTTTTTGAATAAAACCATCAAAGCATCGAATGTTTCGTCCTTCTTCTCCAAACAAACAACCCATGAAAACCTTGTATAATCATCCGTAACCACCAAACAGTAAGAATCTCCACTGATGCTTTTGACGTTGACCGGCACAAAGAGATCCATTTGCAATCTCTCGAGAGGTAACCGGATGGTGTTGAGCATCTTTGGCGGATGAGACTTCTGTACCTGTTTACCTTTCTTACACGCAACACAATCGTCAGGTAAATGAAAATTCTTAACATTCACACCTTCTACCAAATCGTTGTGCACAAGAAAATTCATTTTACGAACGTGTATATGACCCATTTTTTTGTGCCACATAATTGACTCTTTCTCAGTTGCTTTAGACTTTGTCACAAAACATTGTTTTTGAGGAGTTGTTGGTGTTGCAGTGCTCATGTCTAAAATGTAAAGATCATTAACCCTAGGAGCACGCAACAGCACCAACTCATCAGGGACTTTAAACCCTGGCTTTAAAACCAAACACTCTGTTTTTGTAAAATGTACGCTAAAGTCTTTGTCGCAAATTTGTGAAATACTTAACAAATTGTTCCTCAATTCAACAATATAATTCACTTTGTCAAAAGATATGATGCCGTTTGTGAGCTTTCCCTGACCAACAATCCTGCCACCTTGGTTACCAGCAAATCCAACGTAGCTTCCATTAATTGCTTTGACATCATATAATAGTGCTAAGGATCCCGTCATATGTCGCGACGCTCCGCTGTCCATAATCCACCTGGATAGCACAGACTTGGGCAGCTCCTGCAATCAGCACACAAACACATCAGTTAAACAATGATGCCCACGACTTTTTAACTTCCGACACTGAACCAAAAACTACATTGCATTTCTCAATTGTTTTCGGAAAGTTAAATGTGACATTTGACTCAATTTCCTTTTTGTCTTGTTTCACTTTGTTATGAAGTTTGGGAAATTCCGACAAAAACTGATCAATTTCAGACTCAAACACAGCAACATCATCTTTCACAAACTGTAACTCATTTTTCAACACACTTTCCATCTTTTTGATCTCACCAGATGGTTTAGATTTCGCAACCCATGACTGATTTTCAAAAGTTTTTGCTTTAGGGTAAAATTTTGAAGTCTTGGGAGACTTAGAAGACTCGCCAATCTCGAAAGTCGATTTTGGCTTATCCTCCGACTTCAACTTTTCACCCCGTTTAAGAATTCGGATCGGCGAAACCCCCACTTGTTTATCTTTTGCAACGACCGGTGATTTTGGTCGAGGTTTTTGAATGATTTGTTTTGAAACATTTTTGTTTTCAACCTTAGGTTTTTCAACCTTCGGTTTCTCAACCATTTGTTTATTAACAGCTTTTACCACAACCGGTTTTTCAATCACTTTCTGACACTGTTTAGCCATATGTCCGATTTCATTGCAGCGATAACACACACGTTTATCATACTCTACAAAAGTGGTAGTAACAGTTTCCACTTTCAGCTTTTGTGCTGCATTGAAATCGTCAACAGCTTTTTGACTAAAGATATATTCTTTTTCATTTTCAGTGCTAGGACCAGCGACAAACACATCATCAATCCTATCTTTTGGCTTGACTACCTGCTTAGCCATTTTCTTCTCAAAACCAATACCTTTTTTCTTTAACTGATTTTTCTTGTTTTGGCTTTTACCCACCCCATCTATTTTTTCTGAACTAGTGGGACGAGAAGAACCAACTGATTTTTTCAGTTTCGAAAAGAAATCATTTTTCTTGATTTCGTTAACACTCAGTTCAACCAACTTAAAAACTTTCTTAACATTCTCGAATTTGACGTTCTGAAGCGGAAACTCAATGTCAGAATAAAGCTTGTCAGTTCCAATCATAGTGTAAACCACCATGATTGGATCATCATTCGCACTTTTATCCGTTTTCGACAAGTAACCATCCAAGAATTTCCCATCCTCCTTAGAATCACAGACAGACTTCACCGAGTTAGCCTTCTCAGAATTTTCACTTTCATCATCCAACACCTGATCAATGACAATTTTGATAACCTAGGATTCATTATCAGTGTCAGATGCAGTGAAAGTGATGTCAATATTATCAGGCAAATCACTTTCAATAGTTTTCAATTTAAGCTTTAATGCAGCCTCCACCCCATCTGGATACTTCTGTGTGTAGTGATTCCACATTGGGGGTGGAACACTGTTGAAGGCTGGTGAAGCGTGTGGCTGTTGAGGTACAATTTGTTCTAACACATAAGATGAGGCCACGTAACTCATCAATTTTTGATCAATTCGGTCATTTTCAATTTTAATCAACTCAAGTTCTTTTCTTAAAGATGCGATCGTGCCAAGATGAAAATTAACTTCTCTTTGTTTATCAAACAATGTGGATTGAGCCAACTTTGTTGCTTTATCATTTTCAAGACTCTCTTTTTGGATCATTTTTATTGACCTAGACAATGTGTCGTATGCCTCTTTTACTTGCTCTAAGTCAAACTTCACCAAATTTGCATGTTGTTTCAATTCCTGATACTTGGTGTCTTTTTCAAGACACCCCATGCATGGTTGTGAACAACTTTGACATGGTGTTTCAGGGATTGAAACATTTTCAACAACATTCTTATCCTCACAAACAATTTTACCAACAAGATTTGACTCCGACTCAGACGACTTGACCACGTTGACCTCTATGACTCCAGTTTCCTCTCCTAGACTTGACACTTTATCAACTGACTCCTGGATGTCTGAATCTACCTCTTTTAACTTGCTCATCAGCGCTTTATCTGCAATCTCCTTTAGAGCTTCTTCAGTCATCTCTTTGGAAACGTCGATCACCTCCTCGACTGCTTCTTTGTCTGCTTCAAATCTCGGACATGTTCCAGTGCTTGGCTCTTCAAAATAATCTGCAAAAGAATCAAAGACGTTAGGAGGCAAAATAGATTTCATTGTATAAACAAATTCCTCCTGCCGTGATTGAAAGTTGAGAACTTCAGTCACTGATTCCTCAGCTTTTGCAGAACTATCTATAGAAACCTCTTTAACAACTTCCGGAACCACCTGATCAGCAACTTCCATAACCTCTTCGATCACAATTTTAGTAACAGAATCAACCATCTTAGTAACTACTTCCTCAATCACTTCAGAACCAGACTCAACAACACTCTCAGAAACTACTTCACCGACTTTCTCAGTAACTACCTCATCGATAACCTTCGACTCTGCAACTGTCTCAGTAATATCAACTACCTCAGCCATCATTGCTTGATCATCCTTTCCTGGAATGTACTTGTCCCAACTAAACCCAGACACAATCTTCTCATCATCTTGGTTTACGATAAGTGCCTTCTCTGGTTTGTTCTCAATCTGAGGTCTCTGAACAGCAGATTGTTGATTTGGACGGTGATATATAGCCTGTCTGTAATAATTGTGACAACCCTCACTAAACCAGGTGTCCGTACGATTTAATTAATAAATAATTGCTGCTTAATTACTGTGCTTACGTGAAATTACAGATGAACTGCTACTTGATTTCTGATACTTGTATATTCTTGCATCATACTTTACATACCGTCACTACATTATTTACATACTGAACTCTAGTGACAAACATGATGCACAAAAGCACAGTAGCACTATGAACGGATAACCTATTGAACATGCTGATAAAGCCAGCATCAGGCAGATACTGCCTCTAAGGCCTGTATGAGCCAGAAATATTTTACTACACCCATAGTGAGTTTAGGGATACAAGGGTTGTAGAACTGCGTCTCTAGGAATAAGTTACGATGACTGGATGTGCCTAAAACATACACTGAGCACAAAACACAGCACTTTAATTAACATTTCAGCTTCCGGCTAGCTAATAAAGTGCCAAAACATGAGAAAAATATTACTAGACACTTTCCAAAGTGTCAAGAATAAGTTGTGTCACTAAAAATGGTATTTACGACACTTAAAAGCTTTATTAAGCGCTTTAACGGATTACTATCCAACCGAACAACCGGACTATACCCGGAACCTAAAAATATTGACATTAACAATATTGATCTTTTTCTGAGCCAGTTAGGGTCCCTGAACACCCTAACACCCGCGTTAAAACACATCGCATAACTAACCAAGTTAATCCCTAAATCTAACGTAGTTAACCTAACTAAACATCAACTAACTAGTTGGAAATGAACTAGAAGCCCCCCCCCCCCATCCTAACCGTCCCCAACTAAGGGGGAACACCCATGGTACAAGTTTGATTATTTTAATCAAGATTGTTTGATATCTAACCTACATATAATCCATTGGATCAAAACTTCTAAATTGTCTATAAGTATGATGGATGGCACTAGAGATCATTCACTCCACACAACACACAAAAATTACTCCCTCTCTTGCTCCCTATATTCTCGGCCGAACCCCCCTCTCCCCATCCATCCATTTTTCGGTTGCCATCTTCTCATTCCAAGGTTACACAAACATCACGGGTCACATACGAGGAGCCTTGGAGCAAACGGAAGACGAAGGACCTCTCTATCTAGCTTTTATCCACCTCTTTTGCGCGTAGATTCTTCCCTAGCCTTGAGCTAGAGGTATGATGCTTAAAACACTATCTCGAACTAATCTAAAGCGGTTAATATGTGGTGTAACGGTTAAAACTCAGAATCTTACGAAATGAAGCATTAAAGTCTACTAAAAACATGAAAAATGATGGTTAAAAGCTCACTAGTTGTGTAAATGTTGTAGTAATTGAAAGTTGTGATTATTTAGACCCGATCTATGATGTGGTAGCTCAGATCATCGTTTAACCCGCTTTTATCATGGTCATGAATCATGACAAAAGCTTGTTTTGAATAAGACAAAGGTTAAAAGGTGAAACTCTACCACACGCGAATCATGAACTTGTGTAAAAATGTTTTACTTGTGGAATAGTGTTTAAAACTAGCAGATCTACGTATCTGCAAGTGGTATTTTTGAAAGACCAAGTGTCAAAGAAATCATGTTTTCTAAAAATGGATCTTACACTAACAAGCATGATTTTTATAAACCACAAGTGTGTAAACACTTGTGAAATGAAAAGTTTCGACAAAATAACAAACTTTGTAAAAGATGACGAGAAGTTGTAAAGATGGAATTACTCTAAAAACGAGGTTTTTACGAGATCACATTACTTTATATAAAGATCCACAAAATATAATGGGATTTACACTATAGTTTCGGAAAAACTACAAGTTCATGTGATTTATGCGATTTACATCCTTGTCGACTAGTTTGATGTGTCGGAAATTGTCTGATTGAATAAAGAAGTTGTTGAAATTGATTTAGTAAAAGAAAATGATACGCTTGAAAGCGTGGCCACCTCCAGTTACAGAGGAAACTCTGGCAAAATTTTTCTAAAAACCTAACACTTTGAATTATTTACACTACAAGTGTTAGAATTATTTTTTGACATGTTTTCGAAATATAAATTTCGCCATGACTTTATTTACTAAATATTCGGAGGTGGGATTTTCACAAAGTTAAACGCGATAAATATATATTTGGTAAATATATATTTTCACAACATTGTTTATGATTATTTTGTGAAAAATACACAAATATTATTTTTAGAGTAAAAATAATATTTACGAACGTTAACAGATCCAAAATAATACGAACGCCTCTACGATAACTATATAAGTTACACTGGTAATATTTATTACCACTCAAATGATAAAACGTAACTTACGCATTATACGGAAATAATTATGAACGCGTAATTTTGTCGACATATTATTTTTGGGGAAATTTATGTGATATGAAAATATAATATTTTTGAGAAAAATATTATATTTTGGAATTAGAAATAAATATATATTAAGTGAGACTTAATGATATAATTCAAACGCACATGTATTAAATCCCCCATCCTTGGGAAGGAGATTAACTACCAAGTATATACGAAAATAAACCCGAAATAGTTGTCTAACTATTTCCCAAAAACTTAAACTATAAAGCTAAGGCACGGCCGTCCGTCTAATAGAGTTAGCACATGTAGGTCGTTGCACAGCTGCCTGATTTGGAGTACTTGGTAGAGACGCACCGACTGTGAGTTCATGTCCCCCTTTTCTCTTAACTGTTTTCAGTTTTCTAAACTGCGGGGGTGAAATACATGTTACTATGATTACGAGTACTTTTTACATGGTATGGTTAGCGTAAGGAGGGTTACTACTTAGATCATGTGAGTGGGTAGGCGGGAACTGGAGGCCATTAATCCTCATTGTAGGACCGAGGGACGTAAGCGGTAGATCTATCTGGGTGTAGCGAGCCCAACCCCAGGTCCAGCATAACGGACCTTGGGGTGACTTTGTGCCCCGACGCAAAATCGCAAGGGTTGAGTCTTCCTACTTGCACTTCACACGTATCAATGGCCTTGCAAACCATTGGTGATCTCTTTTTCCTTATTTGCTACATATCAGGATTTTGATAAATACAAAGGTTTATTTACTCACTTTCGCATGAACTCGCTCAACATTATTATTGATTTTTCAACTTACATGTATTTCAGGGAATTAAAAGATCTGGCACGGTATGGCACGTTTTCCCGCTGCACTAGTTTCCGAGGTTATCCGGGGTTTGGGGAATGTGACTCTTTCCTGGACAAGTCACAGTCCTTAAACCATGATTATGTTTTGTTTGTATTGTTGAACAATGTTATGGTTGTTAGGGTATTTTCCCGTTAAGACAATGGTACTGTATTTGGTTTTTAAAATATAATGGATGATCTTGCATGTTTTTAATTCATATAGCTTTGTTATGATTAAGCTATGGTATTAAGAAGTCACACCAAATTAACCACGCTTCCGCAAAGCCAGGGTGTGACAGCTTGGTATCAGAGCTCTGATCATAGCGAACTAGGATTCCTTCTCGAGTCTAGACTATGATCACTAGGGCTCTCACGAAAACATTTTTACTGCATACCACTTAAGTCCAGATCCAAAACGTTTTTACAAACACATGTCGAGCACATTTCATTTATTTATTATTAGGCTCAGTCTTGGAGACTGAGGCTCGGTCTTGGAGGCCGAGGCTCGATCTTAGAGATCGAGGTAGATGTTTATTATTTTAGGCTCAGTCTTGGAGGCTGAGGCTCGGTCTTGGAGGCAGAGGCTCGATCTCAGAGATCGAGGTAGATGGCTAGTGAGACTAGGAAGAGTAGGCTCAGTCTTGGAGGCTGAGGCTCGGTCATGGAGGCCGAGGCTCGATCTAGGAGGTCGAGGTGGATGATAGTGCAGTCTTAGAGACTGGGAAGAATTTGGCTAGTGGGACTAGGAATGTCAGTCTAGGAGACTGCGAGGCTAGTGGGACTAGGAGGATTATGTGATTTCTTACTTGGTGACTTATGTGATTACTTGATTGTATGACGGATTATTTGCGCATATTTGTGTTTATGTTAAAGACTCATGGACTCGCCCGGTACCGGCGATTCGGACACCACCGGACCTATACCTGTAGTATCTGATGACCTCCCATCCTCAGAGCACGAGGTGCACACTTCTGACTACACCAGCACTGACGAGGACGATTTTCAGCCCTTCGCACTACCTGAGGGTGCTGATGAGCCTGCAGATGGCCCTCCTGTTGAGTACCTACCATTAGTAGAGATTCCGGCTCCTATACCTTTAGCCGTTTATCCTGCGTATGACTTACTTCTTGACGCTGAGGCTGACGGCGATATTGATCTGTATGATGACGAGCCGATCGAGGATGAGATCCAGGACGCGGCCCTTCTTCCTGCTGGTGATCTTCTGATGATCGCTGATGCTCCCGCCGAGGATTCGCCTGCGCATTCTACAGTCCCAGACTCCTTTGAGTCTGTGGCATCCGCACCTTCCCACCCTTTGAGCGCACAACACTTTTCGCATGGTTCGGACCCCAACCAGGCATCCTCTGTTGCTCCTATTCCCAGCTTTGCGTTTGACCATGATGACATAGAGGATTCTGATCCCATCTTTCCTCCGGGATTCGACCCGGATCATGATATAGAGTTCATACCGATGGATCAGCCCATGGAGGATCCAGCTGATCCAGTCGATCGTATTGACCCCGAGTTCGATTTCGAGATGGCTTTTGATGACACTGAGCCTACCTTGGCTCCTGAGCAGGCAGATGCTCTAGATCCTATGCCTGAGCATGACCCCGTACATGCTGGCATCCCTGTTGAGCCTGTTCTAGCTGACCCGCCTGTCGATGATCATCTGGAGGGTGATCATGTTATTGCTGCCGATCATGTCGATCCACCTCTTATTGCTGATATACCTGTTGACCATCCTATCGATCACATTGCACCAGTTCACCCTATTGTTGCTCCCCCACCTGATCCCGTTCCACTAGAGCCCGAGCATGCACTGTTCGCGGCACACATGGACCCACCGGACGAGCATGCACAGCACGGGTGGATTCCTGCTGATGAGGATGTTCCACCTATTCCCCCACACCACACTGATACACGACATGTTGATTTCTCTTTTCAGGTTCCTCAGTTTGTACCTCCAGCGAGACCTGTAGAGGGTTCGTCGGCCCATCCCTTTGGGCATATGCCGATGTATGTTCCTTTCAGGCCACAGTTTCCACCTGTTATACCATCCGCTTCACCGTTTCACGTGGCACCTTTTGACCCCACCCGTGAGCCTTTACTCTGGTCCTCACCGCCTGTCATGCCACCTACTGATCCTTACCATCCATTCCACGTGGGACACACTATAGAGGACGTTTTGATGTCTTTCGTTTTTCAGCACGAGTCACACACGCAGCGCATCCAGGAGCTTGAGAGAGCTCAGCTGCCACCATGCCAGTGCCATGGTCAGACACACTCTCCTTTGCAGCCATTTCGACCTGTACCCCCAGATTATGCTGCACGTCTCTTTGCTTTAGAGCAGCAGGTTGCTTCATTCATCCGTACTCAGAGAGCCATGGAGGAGGACTGGCTCCAGTTACGTCGTTTGTTTTACACTCACTTTCCCCCTCCTCCACCGCCATCTGTATAGAGCTCATCAGTGCTGTTTGGGTAGACGTTGGTGAGAGGACCGCGATTGCTTTTGACTGCACAGCATTTTTGGAGACTATGTGATGATTATGACTTTTGTTGACATGTATTTGATGTATTTGATGTATTTGACACTGACTTGATATAGTTTTTGGACAGGGGTGATGTAGCCCCTAGTTGATTGATGATTGTATGACATAGCGATGTACTAATACACCTACTATGTGGTCTCGATATATGGCAATCGCAGTATTCTCATCATATTTGATTCACTTGATTGCTTATTTATATTTTTATGACATGGGATGTTGTGTGTATAATATTTGTGACATGGGATGTTGTGTGATTAGTATTTGTGATATATTGATAACATGAGATGTTATGTACTATTACTATTACTATATACGTACGCTTTACCACGGCCTGACCGACGTAAACACATCTTTAGAAGATGCCGCCAAGACGTCAACAACAGCAAATGCCTACCACTCAGGCCGAACTACAGCAAGTCATTGCTGCTGCTATTGCTCAATATGCTGCCTCTCAAGGAGGAATGAGTGGAAGCAACTCTGGCAACACCGGCAACAACAACAATCCACCTCATGGTAACCCGAAGTCATTAAGACATACCATGACTTAAATGGATTTCCTTAGCGAGAATGCTAATGCCAAACGTATGTTATAATGTATGTGCAGGGTGCACCTACAAGTAGTTCTTAGACTGTAAGCCCGTAAACTTTGATGGCACAGGAGGTGCTGTCGCTTTTGTCCGCTGGGCTGAGAAAACTGAATCTGTTCTTCGCATGAGCAAATGCGCACTGGATCAGCAAGTCACCTATATCTCTGGGCTATTTTTTGATGGAGCCCTATCCTGGTGGAACTTGCAAGTACAGACACTTGGCGAAGCTGCTGCCTACGCGCTGACCTGGACCGAACTGAAGGAACTCATGCGCAAAAAGTACTGTTCCCGCGCTGAAATCCAGAGATTGGAGACCGAGTTCTGGCATTTGAAAATGGAAGGTCCTAAGATAGAAGAGTATGTTCAAAGGTTCCACGACTTGTCGCATGTGGTACCCTACATGGTCACTCCTGAGTTCAAGAGAATTGAACGTTTCATTTGGGGATTAGCTCCTCAAATCATAAGCATGGTGATCTCCTCCAAACCTGCAACTATCACTGAAGCCATTGATTTGAGCGTGGCTCTCACGGAGGAGGCAATTCGTTTGAACAAGTTTGATGAAGCTGAGCCAAAGAAGAAAGAGACTCATGTGGAGTCACCTGGAGGAAACAAGCGGAAGTTTTCAAACTTCAAGCAGGGAGCCAGTGTGATTGTTAAGAAAGGAGAGCAAAACGCGCCAGCTCAGGATACAGCTGGTGGTAGGAGGAAAGGTAAGGGATATATGGGTGCACATCCCAAGTGTAACTCTTGCCAACGCCAGCACTCTGGTCGATGCGGGCCAAAAGTATGTGAAGCTTGTGGAAAGACTAGTCACTTGAAGAATTCTTGTTGGGCTAGTGCTGGCCGGGGAGGCCAAGGAGGATTTGGGAATAGAAATAATCGTGGTGGTATTGGGAATCGCCCACAAGGAAACAATGGAGGTGATGGGAATCGGGTCAATAATGCAAACCAAGCGGGCACTATGAATCGTAATCAGAGGAACAATCAAGTTGGAAACGGTGGTGGAAATGGGCAGAGACCCGGATGTTTCAACTGTGGTGATCTTGGGCACTACAAGAGGAATTGCCCGGAACTAAACCAAGCCCGCAGAAGGGTTTTCAACATAGAAGCAAGGGAAGCGCACCAGGATCCCAATGTTGTCACTGATACGTTCCCTGTAAACCAACGCTATGCATCCGTTTTATTTGATACTTGCGCCGATTATAGCTTCGTGTCGTTAGAATTTAAGAATATGCGTGGTTCAGCCGCTAGTAAATTAGATGTACCGTACTCGATCGAATTGGCGAATGGGAAGTTAGTAGAAGCTAATGAGGTGATTCGAGGTTGTGTGATTGAATTGGGAGAGCGTGAGTTTGCTCTGGACCTACTACCAGTCCAGTTGGGAAGCTTCGACGTGGTAGTAGGAATGGATTGGTTATCAGGCAACAAGGCAGAGATAGTTTGTCATGAAAAGGTCATTCGTATCCCAACCAATGATGGTGAGACCATTGTTGTTCATGGAGAAAAGCGTGAGACGCCGTTGAGGATTATTAGCTGCCTGAAAGCAAGAAAGTGTTTGCAGAAAGGATGTGTTGCTTTTCTGGCACACATTGTGGATAAGAAAGCTGAAGAACCGAAGATCGAAGACATCCCTGTCGTGAGGGAGTACCCAGAAGTCTTCCCAGAGGATTTGCCTGGCTTGCCGCCTCAAAGGCAAGTGGAGTTCCGCATTGACTTAGTTCCAGGCGCCGCGCCTGTGGCTAAGGCACCATACAGACTTGCTCCGTCTGAGATGCAGGAACTGTCGACACAACTTCAAGAGTTGTTAGACAAGGGATTCATCCGACCAAGCTTCTCGCCTTGGGGAGCTCCAGTTTTGTTTGTCAAGAAAAAGGACGGTAGTTTCCGTATGTGCATTGACTACAGAGAGTTGAACAAGCTGACGATCAAGGATAGGTATCCTCTGCCAAGGATTGATGATCTGTTCGACCAACTTCAAGGTTCAAGCTTCTATTCGAAGATCGATTTGCGATCTGGTTACCATCAGCTAAGGATACAAGAGGAGAGTATCCCGAAGACAGCCTTCAGAACCCGTTATGGGCACTACGAGTTTCTCGTTATGCCGTTTGGTTTGACAAACGCACCTGCAGTGTTCATGGATTTGATGAATCGGGTTTGCAAGCCGTACTTGGATAAGTTCGTGATTGTATTCATCGATGATATTTTGATTTACTCAAAGACGAAGGCTGAGCACGAGCAGCATTTAAGAGCCATTCTGGAGCTGCTGAAGAAGGAACAGTTGTACGCCAAATTCTCTAAGTGCGAGTTTTGGCTAAGAGAAGTGCAATTCCTTGGACACGTGGTAAATGGAAATGGAATCCACGTGGATCCAACCAAGATCAAGGCGATCAATGATTGGGAAACGCCAAAGACGCCAACCGAGATTCGACAATTCTTGGGTTTGGCTGGCTATTACCGAAGATTCATCGAAAACTTTTCAAAGATCGCTCAACCATTGACCTCCTCACACAGAAGGACAAGAAGTTTGATTGGGGAATCAAACAGGAAGAAGCGTTTCAGGTATTGAAAGATAAGCTTTGCAACGCGCCAATCTTAGCCCTACCAGAGGGTACAGATGATTTTGTGGTATACTGCGACGCATCGCGTCAAGGATTGGGTTGTGTGTTGATGCAACGCCAAAAGGTGATTGCCTACGCATCGCGTCAATTGAAAGTGCATGAAAAGAACTATACCACTCACGATTTGGAACTCGGCGCAGTAGTTTTTGCCTTAAAGATCTGGAGACACTACCTTTATGGTACAAAATGTACGATCTTCACAGATCACAAGAGTCTCCAACACATATTCAACCAGAAGGAGCTGAATATGAGGCAAAGACGATGGGTTGAGTTGTTGAATGACTACGACTGCGAGATAAAATATCATCCAGGGAAGGCGAATGTGGCCGCCGATGCCCTAAGTCGAAAGGAGAGGATCAAGCCCATAAGAGTTAGGGCTTTGGAAATGGTTATTCGAACCGATTTTCCTCTGCGCATTCGTGCCGCGCAGAAAGAAGCTCTCAAGGAGAGAAACCTCGAAGAAGAGTATCTCCGTGGGATGGAGAAATTATTGGTACCAAACAAGGAAGGAACGTTGTGTTTTGAGAAAAGGATTCGGGTTCCTTTGTTTGGAGGCTTAAGAAAGGTTATTTTCGATGAAGCTCACAAGTCGCGGTACTCTATCCACCCTGGAGCAGATAAGATGTACCAGGATCTTAAAGATTATTAATGGTGGCCTAGGATGAAAGGCGATGTGGCTGTTTATGTGAGCAAATGTTTAACTTGCGCTAAGGTTAAAGCGGAATACCAGAAGCCTTCAGGACTTCTGCAACAACCGGAAATTCCCAAGTGGAAGTGGGAACAAATCTCCATGGATTTTATTACGAAATTGCCAAGAACGCCAAGAGGCCATGACACCATCTGGGTGATAGTGGATCGATTAACGAAGTCAGCACACTTCTTACCTATCCGAGAAAAGGATAATACGAGCAAATTGGCCGAAATTTACATGAGAGAAATTGTTACACGCCATGGAGTACCTCTCTCGATTATTTCCGATAGAGACGGAAGGTTCGTATCAAGGATATGGCAATCCTTCCAAGAAGCTTTTGGCTCGAAGTTGAATATGAGCACCGCGTTTCACCCGCAGACCGACGGTCAAAGCGAGCGGACGATTCAGACGTTGGAGGACATGCTGAGAGCGTGTGTTATGGATTTAGGCGGTAGCTGGGATAAGCATTTTCCTCTGGTTGAGTTTTCATACAACAACAGCTACCATACCAGTATTGGTGCCGCGCCATTCGAAGCTTTATATGGGCGCAAATGCAGATCACCGCTCTGTTGGTCTGACGCCGGTGATAGACAGTTGGTTGGTCCTGATGTAGTCCAGGAAACCACAGATAAGATTGCACAGATACGAGATCGCATCAGTGCGGCTCGTGACCCGCAGAAAGCCTACGCGGATCGAAGCAGGAAACCTCTAGAGTTTGAGGTTGGTGATATGGTTTTGTTGAAGGTATCACCCTGGAAGGGTGTGGCACGCTTTGGGAAGCGTGGAAAGTTAAATCCACAATATATTGGTCCGTTCAGGATTTTGGAAAGAATCGGGACCGTAGCTTACAAGCTGGACTTACCTGCTGAGCTAAATGGAGTTCACCATACATTTCATGTATCCAATCTGAAGAAAAGTCCAACACAAGATACCGTTGTCATTCCTACCGACAAAATTCATGTTGAGGACACGCTCCACTTCGTTGAAGAACCTGTTGAGGTCACGGATTGGAAAGTGAACAAGTCCCGCCGGAGCAGTGTCAAGCTCGTCAAAGTTCGTTGGAATGCCCGCCATGGTCCTGAATTCACCTAGGAGCGTGAGGACCGAATGAAAGAAAAATACCCCCATCTATTTCCCAAGAACCCTGCTTCTACAAGCAGAACTTAAATTTCGGGACGAAATTTTTCTAACGGGGGGAGAATGTGACAACCCTCGCTAAACCAGGTATCCGTACGATTTAATTAATAAATAATTGCTGCTTAATTACTGTGCTTACGTGAAATTACAGATGAACTGCTACTTGATTTCTGATACTTGTATATTCCTGCATCATACTTTACATACCGTCACTACATTATTTACATACTGAACTCTAGTGACAAACATGATGCACAAAAGCACAGTAGCACTATGAACGGATAACCTATTGAACATGCTGATAAAGCCAGCATCAGGCAGATACTGCCTCTAAGGCCTGTATGAGCCAGAAATATTTTACTACACCCATAGTGAGTGTAGGGATACAAGGGTTGTAGAACTGCGTCTCTAGAAATAAGTTACGATGACTGGATGTGCCTAAAACATACACTGAGCACAAAACACAGCACTTTAATTAACATTTCTGCTTCTGGCTAGCTAATAAAGTGCCAAAACATGAGAAAAATATTACTAGACACTTTCCAAAGTGTCAGGAATAAGTTGTGTCACTAAAAATGGTATTTACGACACTTAAAAGCTTTATTAAGCGCTTTAACGGATTACTATCCAACCGAACAACCGGACTATACCCGGAACCTAAAAATATTGACATTAACAATATTGATCTTTTTCTGAGCCAGTTAGGGTCCCTGAACACCCTAACACCCGCGTTAAAACACATCGCATAACTAACCAAGTTAATCCCTAAATCTAACGTAGTTAACCTAACTAAACATCAACTAACTAGTTGGAAATGAACTTGAAGCCCCCCCCCCCCCATCCTAACCGTCCCTAACTAAGGGGGAACACCCATGGTACAAGTTTGATTATTTTAATCAAGATTGTTTGATATCTAACCTACATATAATCCATTGGATCAAAACTTCTAAATTGTCTATAAGTATGATGGATGGCACTAGAGATCATTCACTCCACACAACACACAAAAATTACTCCCTCTCTTGCTCCCTATATTCTCGGCCGAACCCCCCTCTCCCCATCCATCCATTTTTCGGTTGCCATCTTCTCATTCCAAGGTTACACAAACATCACGGATCACATACGAGGAGCCTTGGAGCAAACAGAAGACGAAGGACCTCTCTATCTAGCTTTTATCCACCTATTTTGCGCGTAGATTCTTCCCTAGCCTTGAGCTAGAGGTATGATGCTTAAAACACTATCTCGAACTAATCTAAAGCGGTTAATATGTGGTGTAACGGTTAAAACTCGGAATCTTACGAAATGAAGCATTAAAGTCTACTAAAAACATGAAAATTGATGGTTAAAAGCTCACTAGTTGTGTAAATGTTGTAGTAATTGAAAGTTGTGATTATTTAGACCCGATCTATGATGTGGTAGCTCGGATCATCGTTTAACCCGGTTTGATCATGGTCATGAATCATGACATAAGCTTGTTTTGAATAAGACAAGGGTTAAAAGGTGAAACTCTACCACACGCGAATCATGAACTTGTGTAAAAATGTTTTACTTGTGGAATAGTGTTTAAAACTAGCAGATCTACGTATCTGCAAGTGGTATTTTCGAAAGACCAAGTGTCAAAGAAATCATGTTTTCTAAAAATGGATCTTACACTAACAAGCATGATTTTTATAAACCACAAGTGTGTAAACACTTGTGAAATGAAAAGTTTCGACAAAATAACAAACTTTGTAAAAGATGACGAGAAGTTGTAAAGATGGAATTACTCTAAAAACGAGGTTTTTACGAGATCGCATTACTTTATATAAAGATCCAAAAAATATAATGGGATTTACACTATAGTTTCGGAAAAACTACAAGTTCATGTGATTTATGCGATTTACATACTTGTCGACTAGTTTGATGTGTCGGAAATTGTCTGATTGAATAAAGAAGTTGTTGAAATTGATTTAGTAAAAGAAAATGATACGCTTGAAAGCGTGGCCACCTCCAGTTACAGAGGAAACTCTGGCAAAATTTTTCTAAAAACCTAACACTTTGAATTATTTACACTACAAGTGTTAGAATATTATATTGGGGAAATTTATGTGATATGAAAATATAATATTTTTGAGAAAAATATTATATTTTGGAATTAGAAATAAATATATATTAAGTGAGACTTAATGATATAATTCAAACACACATGTATTAAATCCCCCATCCTTGGGAAGGAGATTAACTACCAAGTATATACGAAAAGTAAACCCGAAATAGTTGTCTAACTATTTCCCAAAAACTTAAACTATAAAGCTAAGGCACGGCCGTCCGTCTAATAGAGTTAGCACATGTAGGTTGTTGCACAGCTGCCTGATTTGGAGTACTTGGTAGAGACGCACCGACTGTGAGTTCATGTCCCCCTTTTCTCTTAACTGTTTTCAGTTTTCTAAACTGCGGGGGTGAAATACATGTTACTATGATTACGAGTACTTTTTACATGGTATGGTTAGCGTAAGGAGGGTTACTACTTAGATCATGTGAGTGGGTAGGCGGGAACTGGAGGCCATTAATCCTCATTGTAGGACCGAGGGACGTAAGCGGTAGTTCTATCTGGGTGTAGCGAGCCCAACCCCAGGTCCAGCATAACGGACCTCGGGGTGACTTTGTGCCCCGACGCAAAATCGCAAGGGTTGAGTCTTCCTACTTGAACTTCACACGTATCAATGGCCTTGCAAACCATTGGTGATCTCTTTTTCCTTATTTGCTACATACCAGGATTTTGATAAATACAAAGGTTTATTTACTCACTTTCGCATGAACTCGCTCAACATTATTGTTGATTTTTCAACTTACATGTATTTCAGGGAATTAAAAGATCTGGCACGGTATGGCACGTTTTCCCGCTGCACTAGTTTCCGAGGTCATCCGGGGTTTGGGGAATGTTGTGACAACTCGAGTTTCTGACTTTCACTTTCGCATTAAATGCGCGTTGACTTTGACTGTTTAGTTGTCTGGATTGTGGACTTGAAATTGTACGCGTTGTGTTTTAATGAAACGTATTGTCGTGTTGCATATATGTGATTACTTGCTGTGGTAGAATATAATATTAGAAATACTATTAAAACACTTAGTCTAGATCGAAACATGATATGCAGATCGAAGGATCTCGAAACATATCCTTCGACCAAGGACTTTATCCTTCGACATCCTTCGGCCACGAAACATATCCTTCGACTGGAATTCAGATCCTTCGGCCCAGTCTTTCAGATGGGCTTGGCCCATTTCTGTAATACGTATTTATACGTGAATGCACGTAGTCGACTGTCATTTTTCTCAACCCTAGAGCTATTTCACTGTGACGGCAAACCAGAAACCACCGGAAACCTTTGCGTGACCAAACCCTCATCTCGGTTAGTAAATCTATTTGATTTGATCGTTCGTTCCTCTGCGTATGTGCTCACGTGTCGTGTGTTTTGATTGTTGATGTAATCTGAAATTTATGTTAAATATTAGGGTTCTTGTTACGATATTGAGGATATAGATTTCCCATAGGATTGTTGTTGTCGGATATATATATATATGATTCTATGTGAAACTCGTTACGGTTGAATACTGATTTATGAGTGCCGTTAATCTGGAATTGGCCATTATTCTTGTTAGTGTCGATATTGTGTGTTAGTCGGTTTTGGGATACGTTTAAACTAGGGTTCATGCTAGACAATGAATTCAGGATGATTGCGTTGTGATGAGATGTGCTAAATGAATTCTGATGATTGTTAATGATGATGATGACTGCAGACGATTAGGGTTTCTGTTTCTGTGAAAACGTAACTGATTGTGAAAACGTAACTGATTGTGTCGAAAGATACTTGTCTACTTGAAACATAGTTATTGTCGAGAGATACTTATTGTCGAAACATAGATGTGACCGAAAGATGCTTGACCTTCGAACCATAGTAGTGTTGACCGAAGGATAACTTTGACCGAAAGATGTTAGTATACGAAACATAGTTGAGACCGAAAGATAACTGTTTGACCGAAAGATGACACATGAACCGAAAGGTGGATGTGCGTCGAAAGATAAGGCTGGATTCGAAAGATATTGTAGGATTATAGACATCCTTCGAAAGATAATGGGTTATAACATATTTCGAAGGATGGAAGGTATACTTGAATTATTTGACATGCCATGCTAGATGATGAATGTTTACATTTGTATTTGTGTGACACTCGACTTGCATGCGTATCATTTCGAACATGAACTGATTTGTTATACGTGCATACAATAGGACTTGATTAATTACTTGTGAGTGCATAACCTAGCATACCGAGCAAACCAAGGTGAGTTCACACTCTTACCAAGGCATGGGATTCCCGGGGTGTTGGGAATGGGATTGAAAGGATAAGGTTGGATAGATACACTACTGACACTATGACTAGATTACCATATTACTATCCTCGGATGTGAAGGATACCTATACTGATCACTATCCTCGGTTGTGAAGGATACTAATACTGATCACTATCCTCGGTTGTGAAGGATACCTATACTGATCACCATCCTCGGTTGTGAAGGATACTTATACTGATCACTATCCTCGGATGTGCAGGATACCTATACTGATCACTAATACGGCCCAGTGGAGCCACCTGTTACAAACGAACTTACTATTACGCATTTACTTTCTGTGAACTCGCTCAACTAGTTTGTTGATCATTCTGTTACATGCCTTGCAGATCGTTAGGTACTTGGAGCTTGCACACGGAGGAGCTGGTCGTTGTGGGGCTTGGATCGTGATCACCTTGTTAAACTCTTTTGAAGTTTGATACTTATTTGCTATGGGTTTTACAATAATACGCTTCCGCTAAACAATGTTAACTTACTTATGTTTTGGAAACACCTTTCATATGGAAATGGTTTGGATTATAATGTGTTTACTTTTACTTTATACAATGTTCTGTATGATTGGTGGCTTGATCCTGGTCAGTCACGCTCTCAAGCGGTGATACTCCGCAGGTGGATTTTGGGGGTGTGACAAATGTGACTCTTTCCTGGACAAGTCACAGTCCTTAAACCATGATTATGTTTTGTTTGTATTGTTGAACAATGTTATGGTTGTTAGGGTATTTTCCCGTTAAGATAATGGTACTGTATTTGGTTTTTAAAATATAATGGATGATCTTGCATGTTTTTAATTCATATAGCTTTGTTATGATTAAGCTATGGTATTAAGAAGTCACACCAAATTAACCACGCTTATGCAAAGCCAGGGTGTGACAATAATCATTGGTGAACGGGTTCTGATGATTCTGCACTTCACGATTCGGACATTCGCGGTTGAAATGACCTCGTTCTTTGCACTTAAAACAGGTCACCTTTGACTTATCGAACCCTAATTTCTGATCAGGACCTGACAGACTGCTTCTACCCGTGATCTCCATAAAGCGTTGTCCTCTTCTAACCAGACTCGCCATACACCACTTTATATCTATCAGTTCCAGTTCTTCCGGATCGATCTGATCGTAATCCTCTTTAGTCATATCAGGATTACCGATCCTACCAGCGACCAAACCTTCATAAGCTTCCAGAACTGATGCCAGTAACGCGATGTGCTGCTTGGCTGCATTCTCGGTGATTTCATTTCCATTCTTGATGTTAACCGCAATGTTACACTGCACACCGGACACAAACGTCTGTTGATTTGACCCTGTAGAACTTTGAGGAGAATTCTGCTCTGAAACTTTGACATTTGGCTCGTAGTTGGCAAATGGAGTCGACTGACTCGACTGATAGGCATTTGGAGCAGCAGATGAAGTGTTGTCTGCACTAAACCCGGTTTGAATCTTCGGACTCTGAACATTAGTAGCTGCCGGACTATTCTTGTAATACAAAGACACATCCTGTGGCATATTCGCTGAATTCATCTTCTTGATTTTTACCAACTCCAACTCATGAGCTTCAATTTTCTCTATAAACACGCTCAAACTATAGTTCACGAAATATGAACTATTTTTCAACATCATCAAGTACGTTCCCCATTCCTCATAGGGAAGTGCATCACATAACTTGTCTATCCACTCCTCATTCGTCTTTTCGATATTCAACCTTCTCATCTCTACCACCAGGTGACAATACCTTTCGATAAGCTGCTTTGTCGATTCACCTTTAATTCCCGTGAATATATCAAATTCTTTCTTTATCAGTTCTTTCTTACTCTTGATCATCGACGCACTGCCTTTGAATTTCTGTTCCAAAGCTTGCCATATCGACTGTGCACTATCATCGTGCTGTAGCAGAACTAGAATATCCTCTTTTATCGCTTGCTGCAGGATGCTAACCATCTTCTTTTCTGCTTTGAACTCGACCTGTTCCGCATCTGTAAGACTGGCAATGGTCTTCAACATATTCAACCCGTCTACCGGTGGAACATACTTCCTTTCGATTTTTATCCAGCACTCTAGATGGTTGGCCTGCACCCAGTTTTTGAATCTCCCGGACCATCCTGAATATTCATCCAAACTCATCAATTTAGGAGGTTTCTGCATCGTTCCAAGCTCATTTTCCAGATTTACATTCTGCATGATGCTAGCAGGACTCTGAGTAACTCCACAACTACCCGCAAACATGTTGTAAAAATCTTGGCTTTCCATTTTCAGTCGTAACGAAGAAATTTTTCAAACAGTCTGAATAAGCGAACCACCGTGACCTTGGAGCGAACCACAAATGTAACAATAAGCGAACCCACCAAATGAACTTTAAGCGAACCAGAAAGTGCACTAAGAGCGGACCAGAATGTTGCACTTAGATCGAACCAGGCAACTGACCTTCGAGCGAACCACAAATGAACACTGGAGCGGACCAGAGTTTACACTTCGAGCGAACCAACAAATGATCTTTGGAGCGATCCTGAAAAACTGCTCTTCAAGCGGACCAGACGAGCGAACCAGCAACTAAAACAGACATTTCGAGCGGACCAGAACAAAAATCAGGAGCGAACCAGCACAACTTGTACGTTGGAGCGGACCAGAAAAGCGAACCACAATACTGACAAATACGCGGACCTACTTCACGAGGGTTTTTATGTCACTTTTAGGCCGTATTTTGATCCGAATCTTTCAAGGGTTTGTTATTAGTGTATTTTACACCTGTTGTCCAAATTTCAGTCCATTTCCACCGTTCAAACAGTCCAAATCTACAAAAGTCCGTGTAAAAAGCTTCGTATCTAGCAAACTAACTCGCAACTGGCTCTGATACCAATTGTAGGATCAGTTTTGACCTCTCGAGTGAGTCAATCAGAGCTAGTGCTTACTGAAAATGTGGCGGAAACACATTTTCAGCATGATACAAAGAAAAACCGTAAAAGAATCGAGTAGAAACAAAGATTTCACACTTAAAATACTTTTTCTTCACTTGATAACGCTTGCCGTACGGACAGCAGTTCGACGTGGGATCTCAGACAACGTTTTAAATGAAGAACACAACAGGGGTATATATAGACCCACTGGTCCGCTCATGTGACATGTCCACAAAAGCGGACCTGACAACTAAGTTGGTTCGCTTTTGTGGACAAGTGCCACAAAAGCGGACCTACAACATAAAAGTCATAAAATTACATTTAAACCCCCTGGACTTATACAAAATGACCTATCTGGACCCTATACATTAAACTAGCATTACAAAGACATAGGCTTTAGACATTGTGCATCAACAATCATTCCCTGTAACTAGGATTTTGGGTGCATTATCCTTGTGTGATTTTTGACCAAAACAGTTTGGCGCCTACCGTGGGGCAATTGGTGCTTCATTGCTAAGAAGTTTTTCTGTTGGTGATTATTCCGGTTCATTGCATACAAGTACATGGCTTCATCATTGAAGAATACCTCTACTGCAATGTCTGCAGTCAATTCGTCTCAGGGCATTCCACCTTTGCCTCCACCTCCTGCTGGATCTCAGAAAAATGCTGAGAAGAAACCAATTCCCATTTTCTCTAAACCTCTAACTTCTTCTGCTCCTTACACTCCCACTACTAGTGACATGTTTACTTTGATTTTGCAGATGAAGGAACATATACAGCAACAGGATAAGACCAATGATAGGATTCTCAAAGAAATCGGAGATCTCAAGAAACAAAAGAAAGCGGCAGAGGATCATTCCCCACTGGTGCCCAGATCTTTGAATTTTAACACTCCGGTGATTACTTCTCAGCCATCAGTGGTTCCAGATGTTCAATATGTGGGTGGACCAAAAGGAGTGCACTATGGTTCAGCAATAGTGACTCAGGCATCAGGTTCATATTTCCAGCCTTCGGGATCCTATCCTCAGCATATGGGATCCTTCATGAATTCAGGAGCCTACTCAGGAGCGCAGCAGATTCAAGGATTTTCCTCTGTTCCAGGATCATCCCAGGTTCAAGGATCCTCCTTTGTTCCAGGATCATCCCAGGTTCAAGGATCCTCCTTTGTTCCAGGATCATCCCAGGTTCAAGGATCCTCCTTTGTTCCAGGATCATCCCAGGGTCAAGGATCCTCCTTTGTTCCAGGATCATCCCAGGTTCAAGGACCCTCCTCTCTTCCAGGATCGTCCCAGTTTCAGGGATCCTTCCAGATACCAAGATCCTTGAGGAGTTTGCAAACAGGAAGTTCCGATGTCCATCAAGGAGTTTTTATTCCGATGCAGACCATTGCTTCCACTGGTCCCTCCATCATTCCAGAGTCCCAGCAATATGGATTCACATCCGGTGTTCCTAATTTGAACCCGATGGGAGGTAACACTTTAATAATTCTCTTACCGCTAACCATGGATTCATGCAGGATACAGGTATCAACCATGCTATGGCTAGAGAGTTGCAAAAACTGAAGGATATGATATCAAGTGTTCCAGGAGTGGTCAAACCTATCCCGGAGATTGCAGATGGAAGCCACAGGATATCTCGTTTTGCACCACCAATCTGTGATGCTGAGATACCCAAAAGGTTCCATGTTCCAACTATGAAGCTGTATGATGGTTCGACGGATCCTGAGGAACACATAGCACAATACAGGGAGAGGATGGAGATCAATCCAATCCCAGAAAGGTTAAAGGAAGTGTGCCTGTGCAAAGGATTTGGATCCACTCTTACTGGATCAGCCCTCAAATGGCTGCTAAGTCTTCCCCCTTACTCTATTACCTCATTTGCTAATCTAGTTAACTTATTCAATAATCAGTTTTCTTGTAGTAGAAAATTTGAGCGATTAACTAGTGATCTATATAGGATAACCCAGGGTCATAACAAATCATTAAGGGATTACATCACCAAGTTTAGTAAAGAATCCTTAGATATTCCCAACTTGGATATAGCCGCGGCTGTTGAGGCCTTTAAAATGGGATTGCTTAGGGATTCATTGTTCTATGATGATCTTGTTATGACACCATGCAGGAACCTAGATGAGGTAAGAACCCGGGCACTCAGGTTCATCCGGCTAGAGGATGACAAAAGGATTCAGGAGAGATTAGCAGGATCCTCAAAACAAGAGAAGCAAGGATCCTCATTCAAGAACAACAAGTTCAGATCCTATAACAAGTCTGACAACCAGAACGTGCATGATGTTGATCAAGAAGATGATGATGAGGATTATCCTCCAATTTCTGAATATTGTTTTTCCGTTGATAACAATGAACTAATACTTGCGATGCAGAATCTAGGTGATAAAGCCAGATGGCCAAGAAAAAATGACAGACCAGCTGCAACTAAAGATAAATCAAAGTGGTGTGCATACCATGAAGATTTTGGGCATCTCACAGAAGAATGCATTGCATTGAGAAAAGAAATTGGATACTTGTTGAGCAAGGGGCATCTAAAAGAATTGATGGGTAGAAAAAAGTCAAGGATTCAGGATCCTAAAAGGATCACTGAGAAAGCTCTGACCCCTCCAGCAGATGCACAAGTGATAAACTTTATTTCTGGAGGATCAGATATTTGTGGCACATCCTTCTCAGCAGCTAAAAGGCATGCAAAGGAAGCTAAAATGGATAATGGAGAAAGACCTGTTCGAACATCAAGTGTCTCTGAAGGAAAAGTCATAACCTTTGATGAGGATGATCGTGTTGACATCCAGGATCCTCATCACGATGGTTTAGTTATTACTCTTTTTATTTCTAACCATTTTGTCCGCAGGATCCTTATTGACGGAGAAAGCTCAGTGAACATTATCCAGCTAGATGTTCTGAAGAAAATGAGTATCCCTGAATCAGATATCATACCAAGATCCTCCGTGCTCGTGGGATTTAGTGGCGAATGTAACAACTCTCCTTAAAATTAATAATTAGAGTGATAATTAGTCAATAAGGAAACCCTAATTGAGACACCCAAGTAATTTCGCACTAACCCTAAAATTTTCGAAACAATTGGAATCAGGATCAGGGCCCCTAAAACTCAGGGGGGGTTAAACCCTAATCGATATTATCCTTATTATTCGTTGTCTAAGTTGAATTTAACAAAACTGTCAACTCACCCAAGCTACTGGACACGAAACCTACCCTACCCTAAATTGGAATCCCAGGCGATACGCGGGAGGTTCCCCAAATTCTGCCGCGACACGCGGGAGATGCCAATTTTCAGTATAAATAGAGGGCCTTGGGACTTGAATCTGGGAGTTGAAACGACGTAAAATAGTTGTCTGTACGTCGAGTTAAGGTCGTTTTACTACAATTAAACACCCACACTGCTTTCGAATTGCTGCCGCAAAACAGGGTAATCACTCGATCGCTATTACGATTCATTTTCCGAGATCAATATATCCAAAGAATGTTCAAGTGCCGCCCACATTAGGGTTATACTTTGTCGTTCGTCGTTAATTCGATGAATGAGTTTAAGTATCGCACTTTGTCGTTCATTGTGAGAATTTGATCTTGTGAGTTATCGTAACTGCTGTATTGATCACTAACCCTGTTTTGTGTGCATTATTGTTGAAATTAGGTTAACAGGGCTAAATCATATTCTATCCATATTAAATCTGCAATGTGAGTCATTCTCTTTTTATTAAATGTTTTACAATACTCCAAATTATTTTCAGAATTATAATTACAGTGATTAAGTTGATGTAATCACCAAATTACAGCCAGTATGTGGGGTATTGTGCACATTACTACAGTTTAAATCATTTTAGGTGGGCGAACCTAATTTTAATTGATTTACGTCATTCATTGGGGCAGCCAATGGTGATATGACCACTGTCACAGATCCGGTCGAGTGACAAATACTGTGGGTAGTTGGTTGATATCAGAAACATGCGTAAAAGATCTTAACACTGTGAATTATAATAAATGTGTCTTTTCAGTAAAATGAATGATTCACTCAGTATTTCCCGCTGACAAAACCTTTTTCAAACATGTTTCAGGTGATCTACTGTAAATCAGGAAAAGTGCCGAGGAGCATTTCAAGCTTAAAATAGTGGCTCAATATAAAATAAAGAAATATGTTTAATAATAAAGATTTATCAGAAAAATCTTATTATTGTAAATTATCGGGGTTTTATCCCGAATTGTGAAATGAAATAATCGGGAAAAGTTTTTAGCTTTACAACGATCCTGATGTTAAAATTCCGCTGCTAAAATCACATAAATAAATATCACGGGATTTCTGTCCCGCGGCTCCTGAAACGGGTCAAACCGGGTCGGGGGCCGTGATAGAAATAAGGTGGTATCAGAGCCACTGAGTTAAGCTAATTAAGTATTTAACAGATACTTAATCTTTCCTGATTACTGTTATGTGATTATGTGTTTTTAATTGACTATTTGTTAGTTACAGTATGGGTAAGCAAAAGTTGCAAGATATCTATCTTAAACTAGATAGGTCAGTCTACGAAGAGGGAAGTTCATCCAAAACTAAATTTTCAAAGCTCCCTACAATTCCTGAAGAAGGAATATTTGTGCGTAAAGCACAGTATGAAAACCCACTTTCTCCTAGAAAAAGGAGTATGATTATTAAGAAAAGTAAGGAGCAAATCCGAGAAAAGAGGATTAAAAAGGAAACCCAGGAGATAATTAATAAATCACCGTGGGAAGATAAGTTAGATGAAAAATGGACAAATTTGTATATGCTAGCTACTGTAGCGGAAAATGCAAATCTTTAAAGTACTCTAAATCTAGTACTAGTACTTCTCAGTAAGTAGATAAATAAAGCTGAGTGTGTGTTCTTTCTTGTATTTTGTACAAATAATGTGCAATAAAACTTTGATGTTTATTTGTTAAACTTTGTTCCAAAGTTTTAACTTAGCATTTCTGTGCATTTTGCATATATGCTACACAGCATGAGCGAGATATCTGAAGCTTTTCAGAACCTCAATCTTTACCCGGTGAATATAGAAGTTTCCCAAGAGTTTACTGGATACTTGGCTGATGTGGACCAACCTGTAGAATTCCATGCTCCACCTTTGACAAAGCCAAAACGAAAGAAAAAGAAGAATTATGTATGGGGTAGTCGTATTCGTAGGAAAAAGCCAGTTCCGAAACTTCCTAAAATAAACAACCCTTTAGAAAAAGAAAAAGAAATTGTAATCAAGGAGAGTTCTAAACAGCAAGAGATGGAAACTGAAGTTAGGAAAGATTCTAGGCAAATGGAAATACAGTTTGAGGAATATTCTAAGGAAATAGAAATGGAAGTAGGACAAGGTTCTAGACCAACTCAGATAGAAATCGGAGAGAGCTCCAATCAAAACCAAAACCAGGGAATAACTTTTCAGGATAAAATAGATTTTCTATTGGCAAACTGTGAAACTATTCAGCCTGTCAATACGAATATTTTTACCTATCCTAGTGAAAATCCACTACCTATGAATTTTGCACCAGCAATCCCAGACCCAATAGTCCACGCTCAACCTGTAGAAATGGAAGAATGGTGGACGAATGATTGGCAATTTCAAAATATTGTCAACGACCCTTATTCCTTCTTTCCGCAATTCGATCCAGAACCCCTACCTAATCCACCAATGAGCACTGAGAATATGGCTGAACTTCGCCATTTCGGTGAAGAGTTGATGGATGCAGGGAATAGAATCAGGGAGATAGGGGGACAGATTGCCTGGAAGTATGATGAAAGGGAAATGCGTTTTTAGAACAACAAATGGTGAGGGATAGGAAGATGGTAAAACTATAGTTGTGTAATAGTATAGTAAATAGTGAAATCAGTCTGTAACATAACTCCAAATAAATCTTTGTAAAATATCTGTGTGTAGTGATGCATACTATAACGAATATGAAATGGAATCGAGAAATCGATAGTTTTGACTTTATGTGCATTATGAATTTTCTGAGTGTTGGTGTATAAATTGCTATTTATCAAGATACTAATTAATATATATTATCAGATGGCTAATAATGGTAATGAACCGGTAAATGAAGCTAATCAGTCAGAGCAACATCCAGGGGATCAATATATGACTAGACAAGATATTGAAAATATTGTTGCTCAAGGGATAGCCAATGCTATTCCAGCATTTGTTGCTGCTGTAAAAAGTCCAATCGAACCGCAACATATCATTCCTAGTAAACGTACTACTGAAGATAACTTCAGTAATAGTATAAACAGTGGCCATAATCATGTTAATCATGATAATGAATCCCAGCACACGCCGCTCCCTAAGAAACAGAAAGCTACAACACCTGGTTGCACTTTCAAAGAATTCCTTGCTTGTAAACCCACTGAATTTGCAGGCAATGAAGGGGCAACTGCATCGCTGCGTTGGTTTGAGAAAACCGAAGCAGTAATTGCAATAAGTAAGTGTGCCAAAGATGATCAGGTCATGTACGCATCGAATCTGTTTAAAGAAGGAGCACTGGAATGGTGGAACACTGTGTTACAAGCTAAAGGAAGAAATAGGGCTTATGCTATGACTTGGGAAGAATTTAAGAGTCTGGTAGAAAGAAAATTCTGTCCTGAGTATGAAAAGGAACAAATGGCAAATAAGTTCCTAACTCATCGGATGTTAGGTGTGGATTGTCGTGGTTATACGTCGACATTCTTCGAATATGCTAGAGTGGTACCTAACCTGGCTTCGCCAGAACCGGTACTCATTTCTCGCTATATTTGGGGATTAATTAGCGAAATTTGAAATATCGTTAAGGCTGCGAGACCTCGCACTATTGACGATGCAGTAGAATTAGCTAACACCCTAACTGATGAACTAATACGCACAAGGGATGAAGATAGGAAAAAGGAACTAGCTCAGAAAATTACCCAAGGATTTAGGATGGGTAATAGTAGTAATTTCAAGAAGAAAGGAACAGGGCAATCTTCAACTGTGCCGTTCTGCAAAATTTGCAGGAAGAACCATTTTGGAAAATGTAATAGAATTTGCAATTTTTGCAAGACAACAGGACATCGTGAAGAAAACTGCAGGAAGAAATCCATAATTTGTTACAATTGTGGAGAAGCCGGACATTTCAAAACAGAATGTCCTAAGTTAGTCAAACCCGTAGACAACAAACTCAAAGCGACCGAAGGAGCTACTAAGAAGAATGCCAGAGCATTCCAGCTAACTACTCAAGAAGCAGAGCTCATCCCGGATGTGATAGCCGGTACGTTTTTAGTTCACAACGTTTATGCAAAAGTATTATTTGACTCTGGTGCAAACCAAAGTTTTATAAATACTTCATTCTGTCAAGCTCTTAAGTTACCCTTAACTACCGTTAGGCAGATTTTTACAGTCGAAACTGTAGATGGGAATTCAGTAAAAATCAATCAGGTTTTGCAAAAAGTAGAAATAGAACTCTTAGGTCATAAATTTACTGCAAACCTATTTCCTATGAAATTAGCTGAGTTTGATGTTGTGTTAGGAATGGATTGGTTAATAGCCAACTATGCTCAAATCATTTGTGATAGAAACTCTATAGAAATTCAAACATCTACTGGAGAAGTAATTAAGATTTCAGGAGATAAACCTCGGAAGCCACTGAAGTTCATATCAGTAATGAAAGTTGCTAATTATGAACGGAAACAGGGAATAGTATATATGATTTCAGTAATCATTTGTACTAAAGGAAAAGAACTTAAGGAAATTCCTGTAGTCTCAGAATACCCAGATATTTTTCCAGAAGATTTACCTGGACTACCACCAGATAGAGAGGTGGAATTTAGGATTCATCTAATTCCAGGAACTACACCGATAGCCAAAGCACCCTATCGATTAGCTCCTACCGAAATGCTAGAATTGAAAAAGCAATTAGATGAATTACTAAGCAAAGGATTTATACAACCTAGTTCATCCCCTTGGGGTGCACCAGTGTTTGTGAAAAAGAAAGATGGATCAATGAGAATGTGTATCGATTATAGAGAGCTGAATAAGGTTACAATTAAGAATCGATACCCATTACCTAGGATTGATGATCTCTTTGATCAATTACAAGGCGCTAAATATTTTTCTAAGATAGACTTGCGCTCCGGATATCATCAATTAAAGGTTCAAGAGGAAGACATACCAAAAACTGCTTTTAGGACTAGGTATGGACATTATGAGTTTACAGTCATGCCCTTTGGATTAACAAATGCACCTGCAGCATTTATGGACATGATGAACAGGATCTGTAAACCATATTTGGATAAATTTGTAATTGTTTTCATAGATGATATACTTATTTATTCAAAAAGTCAGATCGAACATTGCCAGCACTTGCATGCACTCTTAACTTTGTTAAGAAAAGAAAAGTTGTACGCTAAATTCTCAAAATGTGAATTTTGGCTACAAGAAGTGCAATTCTTAGGACACATGGTGAATCACGAAGGTATTCACGTAGATCCTGCTAAGATAGAAGCAATTACCAATTGGAAGGTTCCGCAAACTGCAATGGAAATTAGAAGTTTTATAGGTTTGGCCGGTTATTATAGACGGTTTATTAAGGATTTTTCCAAAATAGCTGTACCATTAACTAAGCTAACCTGTAAAGCCACTAAGTTTGAGTGGGGACATAAACAAGAAGAAGCCTTCAGAATTCTAAAGCAGAAATTAACCAATGCTCCAATCTTAGCCTTACCAGAAGGAACAGAAGATTTTGAGGTATATTGTGATGCTTCAAAATTAGGATACGGATGTGTGTTGATGCAACGCAAAAAGGTAATTGCGTATGCTTCCAGACAATTGAAGAAGCACGAGGAAAACTATACGACTCATGATTTAGAGTTAGGAGCTATAGTTTTTGCCCTTAAGATATGGAGACATTATCTGTATGGAAGTAAGTTTACTGTTTATACAGATCATAAGAGTTTAAGATATATATTTGGGCAAAAAGAGTTAAACATGAGGAAAAGAAGATGGATGGAAATCCTGAGTGATTACGATTGTGATATTCAATATCACGAAGGAAAGGCAAACGTAGTCGCAGACGCCTTAAGTCGTAAGTTCCATGAAAAGCAAAAGCGAGTCCGTGCTCTTAGAATAAATCTACAAGTAGATTTAATGGAACAATTGAAAGAAATTCAGGAAACGACAATCAAGGACGATGCCGAAGGAATGAAAGGTTACCTAAAAGAATTGGAACAAGGAAATGATGGAATTTGGAAATTCCATAAAAGCAGAATTTGGGTACCTAATCAGGGAAATTTAAGATCAAAGATTTTAGAGGAAGCTCATAAATCTAGGTATACTATACACCCAGGAAACAATAAGATGTACCAAGATTTAAGAAAGAATTTTTGGTGGATAGGAATGAAAAAGGATATAGCCGAATACGTATCTAAGTGTTTAACTTGTTCACAAGTTAAAGTCGAACATCAGAAACCCTCAGGTCTACTACAACAATTAGAAATGCCTGTATGGAAATGGGAACTCATAACAATGGACTTTGTTACTAAGTTACCCAAAACCAGAAAAGGTAATGATGCCATTTGGGTGATCGTAGACCGATTAACCAAATCCGCTCATTTTCTACCAATAAAGGAAACCTTTAGTATGGAAAGGTTAACCAAGTTGTATGTAGATGAAATAGTATCCTTACATGGAGTTCCACTCTCCATTGTATCGAATAGAGATAGTCGTTTCACTTCCCGTTTCTGGACAAGTTTCCAAGAATCAATGGGAACCCGACTCAATTTAAGTACTGCATATCATCCACAGACCGACGGACAAAGTGAAAGGACGATCCAAACTCTAGAAGATATGCTCCGAGCATGTGTAATTGACTTTGGAGGTAATTGGGATAATCACTTACCATTAATTGAATTCTCCTATAACAATAGTTATCACTCAAGCATTGAAGTCGCTCCATTCGAAGCACTGTATGGACGCAAGTGCAGAACTCCCGTATGTTGGGCAGAAATAGGAGAAAGTCAATTATCAGGTCCAGAAATCGTGGAAGAAACCACAGACAAGATAACCCAAATCAAGGAAAGATTGAAAACAGCCAGATATCGCCAGAAGAGCTATGCAGACAATCGCCGCAAGCCACTCGAATTCCAGATAGGAGACAAAGTACTTTTGAAAGTATCTCCTTGGAAAGGAGTAGTACGATTTGGTAAGAAAGGAAAACTGAGTCCAAGATATGTTGGACCATTCCCAGTGATTCAACAAATTGGACCAGTTGCTTATCGCTTACAACTACCAGAAGAACTAGCTGGAGTACATGATGTATTTCATGTATCCAATCTCAAGAAGTGTCTATCAGACGAATCCCTGGTAGTACCTCTTCAAGATGTGGAGGTAAATGAAAAGCTGAAATTCATAGAGAAACCCTTACAAATAGAAGATAAGAAAATCAAGTTTCTCAAACACAAACGACTCGTACTGGTGAAAGTCAAATGGAATTCAAAGAGAGGACCGGAATACACTTAGGAACTGGAATCAGAAATGAAGCGCAAGTACCCTCATCTGTTTCAATGAATCTCGAGGATGAGATTTTTCCTAAGGTGGGGAGGATGTAACAACTCTCCTTAAAATTAATAATTAGAGTGATAATTAGTCAATAAGGAAACCCTAATTGAGACACCCAAGTAATTTCGCACTAACCCTAAAATTTTCGAAACAATTGGAATCAGGATCAGGGCCCCTAAAACTCAGGGGGGGTTAAACCCTAATCGATATTATCCTTATTATTCGTTGTTTAAGTTAAATTTAACAAAACTGTCAACTCACCCAAGCTACTGGACACGAAACCTACCCTACCCTAAATTGGAATCCCAGGCGATACGCGGGAGGTTCCCCAAATTCTGTCGCGACACGCGGGAGATGCCAATTTTCAGTATAAATAGAGGGCCTTGGGACTTGAATCTGGGAGTTGAAACGACGTAAAATAGTTGTCTGTACGTCGAGTTAAGGTCGTTTTACTACAATTAAACACCCACACTGCTTTCGAATTGTTGCCGCAAAACAGGGTAATCACTCGATCGCTATTACGATTCATTTTCCGAGATCAATATTTCCAAAGAATGTTTAAGTGCCGCCCACATTAGGGTTATACTTTGTCGTTCGTCGTTAATTCGATGAATGAGTTTAAGTATCGCACTTTGTCGTTCATTGTGAGAATTTGATCTTGTGAGTTATCGTAACTGCTGTATTGATCACTAACCCTGTTTTGTGTGCATTATTGTTGAAATTAGGTTAACAGGGCTAAATCATATTCTATCCATATTAAATCTGCAATGTGAGTCATTCTCTTTTTATTAAATGTTTTACAATACTCCAAATTATTTTCAGAATTATAATTACAGTGATTAAGTTGATGTAATCACCAAATTACAGCCAGTATGTGGGGTATTGTGCGCATTACTACAGTTTAAATCATTTTAGGTGGGCGAACCTAATTTTAATTGATTTACGTCATTCAGTGGGGCAGCCAATGGTGATATGACCACTGTCACAGATCCGGTCGAGTGACAAATACTGTGGGTAGTTGGTTGATATCAGAAACATGCGTAAAAGATCTTAACACTGTGAATTATAATAAATGTGTCTTTTCAGTAAAATGAATGATTCACTCAGTATTTCCCGCTGACAAAACCTTTTTCAAACATGTTTCAGGTGATCTACTGTAAATCAGGAAAAGTGCCGAGGAGCATTTCAAGCTTAAAATAGTGGCTCAATATAAAATAAAGAAATATGTTTAATAATAAAGATTTATCAGAAAAATCTTATTATTGTAAATTATCAGGGTTTTATCCCGAATTGTGAAGTGAAATAATCGGGAAAAGTTTTTAGCTTTACAACGATCCTGATGTTAAAATTCCGCTGCTAAAATCACATAAATAAATATCACGGGATTTCTGTCCCGCGGCTCCTGAAACGGGTCAAACCGGGTCGGGGGCCGTGACAACGAAACCAAGAACACCCTGGGGGACATTAAACTCCCAATTTATGTTGAAGGATTACATAATTATCAAAAATTTTGCGTTATTGACTGTTTATCTTGTTGTAATGTTATCCTTGACAGGCCCTGGATACACGATATGAAGGCAGTCCCATCTACCTACCATCAATGTGTGAAGATCCCTAGTCCTTGGGGAATAGTCAAGATTGATAGTGATCAGCAGGAGGCTAAGGATTGCTACACTTCATCAATGAAACCAGCCTCGAAATCAAGGGAGCAATAGCAATCAAAGTATCCTCCAAGGGATGTCTTGGAGGCAAGAGAGCAGGATGTGGTAGAAATCCTCATGGATCCTGATGATCCTGAATCCAGAATCTATATCGGATCAGGGATCCTTGGCAAAATGAAAGAAGACCTCGTATCCTTCCTCAAAAGGAGGAAAACTACCTTTGCATGGAAGCATGAGGATATGACAGGTATATCTAAGGATATTATAACTCATAAACTTGGCATTGACAGGTCATTCAAACCGATCCATCAAAAAAGGAGGAAGTTTATACCGGAAAGAAATGCCATTATCCAGGAAGAGGTAGAGAAATTGCTCCGGGCAGGTATTGTTAGGGGAGGATTTTCTAACAATTAGTGATCCTTACTTATTATCCTGACAAGTGATCCTTACTTCTGTGACAGATAGTGATCCTCAGAAGAGCTTCAGGATCAGGATCATGGATCACCTTAAGGATCCTCATACTAACGATTGGTTGTTTGTATTTCGTATTATTTTGCAGGAGTATTGAACTTGACTTGGTCTTGGCAACTTTACTATGGAATATTCCCCAAGTATTTCGCACTCATTTGAACGAAAATGGACGTTGTGGAGAACGTGGGAGAATGGCATGAAAGTCGGGAAGTTAGTTAGCTTAGTTTAGCTTTCATATTTAAAGGGGTGACGAGCTAAAATTAGAACACTTAGCCATTTTTTGCTTACACACACTCTCGTACAATTGTAGTCACAAAGCTCTCAGCAAACACTTAGCATTTCTCACACTTTTACACGTTTTAGCATAGTGTTCCTTGTACTTAGCTCGTCACTATCCGAAGTTGTAAACTTTAATTGATTTATTTGAGTTTGGTGATCGGTAGTTTCCATCACCCGAGGTTTTTTATGCCGGAGATCATTCATTGATCAAGGGCTTTTTCCTCGTACAAATCCTTGTGTTGTTCGTGCAATTTATTTCATAGTGATCCTTATCATAATTCTTCATTTCAAGCATCATTCCCCGTAACTTGGAGTTTGGTTGCATTATCCTCGTTAGATTTTTGACCAAAACAGTTTGGCGCCCACCGTGGGGCAATTGGTGCTTCGTTTATAAGAAAATTTTCTGTTGGTGATCATTCCAGTTCATTGCATACGAATACATAGCTTCATCAGTGAAGAATACCTCTACGGCAATGTCTGCGGTCAATTCGTCTCAGGGCATTCCACCTTTGCCTCCACCACCTGCTGGATCTCAGAAAAATGCTGAGAAGAAACCAACTCCCATATTCTCTAAACCTCTAACTTCTTTTGCTCCTTACACTCCCACTACTAGTGACATGTTTACTTTGATTTTGCAGATGAAGGAACATATACAGCAACAGGATAAAACCAATGACAGGATCCTCAAAGAAATCGGAGATCTTAAGAAACAAAAAAAAGTGGCAGAGGATCATTCCCCACTGGTGCCCAGATCTTTGAATTTTGATACTCCGGTGATTACTTCTCAGCCTTCGGTGATTCCAGATGTTCAGTATGTGGGTCGACCAAAAGGAGTGCACTACGGATCGACAATAATGACTCAGGCATCAGGTTCATATTTCCAGCCAGCAGGATCCTATCCTCAGCATATGGGATCCTTCATGAGTTCAGGAGCCTACTGTGACAACTCGAAACTTAGAACCTTTCGTTGTATCTTGATGTAGCATGCTTGAACACTATGTGACTAGTTAACTTGTCAATTTAGTAAATGTTATAAGTGAACCTTCTATGTGATTATGTGTGTGCTTGTATGTATATTATGTATATATGTGTAAGTGAGCCGAGAACCAAGAACCCGACTCGAGACCATGCGGTCTCGAGTGAACAAGTGTAACAATGGGCCGGTTGGGCCATTTAATCACACCCAAAACCCATTAGGGTGCACCATGTAGAACTAGTATATATATTATACTCATAACCATGTTCACCATTTCTTTGGACAACACACACACTCTCCCTTTCACTCACAAAAACCCTAAGTCTCAACATCCTTCTCCTCTCATTCTCTCGGATTCAAACCGGCAACACTAGGACCTTCGGTTCAAGCTTGGAATCGGTATTTGGAGTTCACCCTTCCTATCCTCTAGCCGGTTAGTGTCTCATTTAGTGGTATGATCACAAATACATGAGAAATGATTGTTTATCTATGATATAGATGTTTGCTTGATAGGAAGTAGTTATTTGTTGTCAAGTGATGATATTATGTGATGATGAAATGTTAGAAATCGGCTTATTATGGATTTAAATCCGAATGGCTTGGTCATGTTTAGGAGGTTTGTGTTCATGAAATCGGATTAGCATATGTTGATGATAAATCTTATTTAGGCATGTTGTTACATTGTTTGAATGTGATAGATGTAGGAACCGATGATGTTATCAACTTGAGTTCATGCTAGTATAAACTTTATTGATGAAGCATGTTGTAAAACAAAAACCCTAAAATGAAGAACTAGTTGAATGAATGAAGAACAACATGAACATGACTTGAATATATGAAGAACTTGTTGAGCATGATATGAATGTGTTATGAATATTTGAAATCTGATTGTTTGATCCATTTTGGTTAATTGTTAGACAACAAAACATGTTTAGTGGATAGTACATAATGTTGCATGAAATCAAATTTCCATTGGATAGTACAACTGTGCAGAATCAGCAGTTGCTGGGGGGTCGAGACCCCTGGTTCCGACTCGAGACCATGAACATGATAACTCGAGAACATAGATTGCGACACAGGTTGCGAGTCGAGAACCCCTAGTCTCGACTCGAGACCACACATGATCATCACACAAACATCATGACCCGAGACCATGCTTGCGAGTCCGGTTGCGACTCGAGACCAATACATGCATGACCCGAAACCACCTCGGTTGCGACTCGAGATCTTGTAAGCTACACTCGAGACCGCCCAGTCTCGACTAGAGACCGCACAGTCTCGACTCGAGACCATATGCATGTACACACTATTTGGACTTCCACACTGCTACGGGCTTGGGTAATTGGGCCGGACTTATGGGCTTCTTGTGTCACTGTTGAATGCGTGTTTTGGGCTTGCGTGCTATTACGAGTCCAACTGTTTGGGCCACACTTAGACTTTGGTTGTTACATGAACGTTACTATGGAACCTGTTACGAACTGTTGTTGAACTGCCATGCTAGATATGTATGCCATGATTGTTACTTGTGTACAATACGTGTAGAACATACGTTCACTACTTGGATACAAACCTGACTTGAATGGTATCCATGTTAGGACGTAGTTGACCACTTACAACTTGATTGGCTTTTCTGTGTATCTGCCGAGCAAACCAAGGTGAGTTCACACCCTCTACAAAGCATGGGATTCCCTGGGTCGGGAATGGGGTTAAGGAACGTAGATTCCTCGTCCTCCTTGGGTAGGACAGCAATGGTTCAGGAATGTAATTCCTCGTCCTCACGGACAGATAACTCGTACTAGACCAAAACTCTATCACGAAGTCCCTCCTTTTATATCGACTTAATCGCCGGGCCAATGGCGAGCGGGTCATTAGTTAGATAGCGCTATTTAGGTCTGACAAACCTCACACCGTGCCGCAGAGGACGGGCGTGAACTAATGGATCTGGGGCACGTCAATGATGATAGACATTGACAGTTTCAGGGTACATAAACATGACTACAGTCAGCTGTCGATATGGTAACGAGTCTAGTGTATACATGGGGTAGCCCCCATTGCCGAAATGCCAGATAACTAACACGGGGTAGCCCCCACGGCTGGATTGCCAGAGTAACCGGGAATAAACAGATCACGTTTTCAACTATGGGGTAACCCCCACGGCAGGATGCCAGATAAAGAGAACTGTTTTCGAAACAAACTAAAATAAACACCCAACCGTGAACTCACTCAACTTGTTGTTGACTCGTTACTACATGCTTTGCAGGACCATAGGTACTTAGCTGGAGCTTGCACGGAGGAGAGTCGTTGTGGGACATGGATAGTTGCGTGCCATGTTAAACTTGGAAACAATTAAACTTATGTTTTGGTTTTAAATCTTATGCTTCCGCTTGCAACTTAAACTATGTTTTGATTAAACACCAATTGTATTGGTTAGACTTTATAACTACTTATATGCTTGTTCAATATGATTGGTGGCTGGATCCTGGTCAGTCACTCCTCCAAGCGGTAGTACTCCGCAGGTGTATTTTGGGGGTGTGACAGATTGGTATCAGAGCCATTGGTTATAGTGAACTTGGTTTTAATAAAGGAGAAAAGTTTTTGTTAAAACCAGACTATAACCTGTACAGTGCTCAACGGTCCACAACGACGCTTCACTCCACATGCAAGGCTCGACATTCTAGGTGATATGATCCATGTATATATTGCCTACTTCTTAGTTGCATAGTACATTGCTTATGGTATGATTGGTTAGTATAACTACTATTGCTTGAACACAAGTGTGCTTACTCCCTTCTGCCATCGCACTATCGCGAACCTCTCTCACTCATGTTTCCCTCTTGTATGAAGATCATGAGTGGACGCGTTAACATGACTCAAGCCCAGTTGACGGCTCTGATCAACGAACGAGTTGCCGCAGCACTTGCAGCTGCATACGCAGGAGGTATATCCTGCAGTCCGAACTCATTCTAGGATTTTTAGGATCCTACTCTCGTGAACCAACCTTTGTGTTAAACTCTGTCTTTTCTTTCGCCCACGATAGGTCAGCATGCTCAGACACCGGTGTGCACCTTTAAGACCTTTATGGACTGCCGACCAACTACTTTTAGCGGAACTGAAGGAGCAGTAGGTCTCCTCCACTGGTTTGAGAAACTAGAATCTGTCTTCGAAATGTGTGAATACCCTGAGGTGCGCAGGGTGAAGTATGCTACCGGTACTCTCAAGGGTTTAGCCCTCACGTGGTGGAACGCTCAAGTTCAAATGCTAGGGTTGGTTGCAGCCAACGCCACCCCATGGGAAACTTTCAAGGAAATGATCAGGGAGGAATACTGCAGTCATGATGACATTCATAAGCTGGAAGACGAGTTCTACAACCTCAAGATGACGGGGTCAGAAATTGAGGCGTATACTAAGAGATCGCATGAGCTTGCCTTATTGTGTCCTACTATGGTGGACCCTCCATTTAAGCGAATTGAACTCTTTCTCAAGGGCTTGGTGCCAGAAATCCAAAGTCATGTGACTTCAGCAAACCTGGCCACTGTCCAGCAGGTTGTTCAGTTGGCTCACCGTCTCACTGATCAGGCGGTGGAGCAGAACAAGTTACCAAAGCGCATCGGTGCTGCAACTACTTCTGGTACCTCTAGTGACAACAAACGAAAATGGGATGGAGCTTCAAGCAAGGGTTCAACTTCTGTGCAATCTCAGTCTCAGCAGAGAAAGACTGATGACTACAAGAGCCCCAGTCAGCAATCGTCTGGTGGTCAAAGTCATGGTGGGTACAAAGGGAATCACCCCAAATGCAATCGCTGCAACCTACACCACAGTGGGCCATGCACCAGGGGCAACTGTCATCGGTGCAACAAGCCAGGTCACGCCGCCAAGGATTGCAGAAGCTTATACCCCGCCAATCAGAAACGTCAGCAAGCTCAACAGAATCAGCGGCAGCAACAGGGTAACAACAAAGGGTGCTTTCAGTGTGGAGCTGAAGGCTACTTCAAGAAAGATTGTCCCCAACTGAACCAGAACCAGAACAACAACAACAATAACAACAATCAGGGGAATGTTAACAATGGGAACCACAACAACAATAATGGTGCCAGGGGGCGGGTGTTCGTGATTGTCCAAGGTGAAGCAAGGAATGACCCCAACGTGGTGACGGGTAAGTTCCTCCTCGACGACTTTTATGTTACAGTTTTATTTGATTCGGGTGCCGATACTAGCTATGTGTCACTAGAAGTTAGTCAAATGCTTAAGCGTATCCCAACACCCTTGAGCAACAAACACACTGTAGAGCTAGCTAATGGTAAGAGTTTGGAGGCCTCACATGTAGTCAAAGGTTGCAAACTTGTCCTCGCTAACCAGACCTTCGACCTTATTCCTATCGTCTTGGGTAGTTTCGACGTTGTCATTGGGATGGATTGGTTATCCCAACACCGAGCAGAGATTCTTTGCAATGAGAAGATCGTTCGTATTCCTGGTTCCGGTAGTGAACCTCTCATGATTCGTGGCGACAAGAGGAGTGCTGTTGAAAACGTCATCTCTTTCCTTAAGGCCCAGAAGTGCTTGCGAAAGGGCCACACTGCCGTTTTGGCTCTTGTTACTGACACCTCGGAGAAAGAGAAGAAGATAGAAGATTTTCCAGTTGTGTGTGACTATCCTGAGGTATTCCCTGAGGAATTACCTGGTCTTCCTGTGACACCCCAGAAAAACCAGTGAACAGTACAACTTACCTAGTTTTCTCAGTGAGTGCGTACCAAATTTCGGGACGAAATTTCTTTTAAGTTGGGGATAATGTGACAACTCGAATTTCAAAGATTCTATTTCGCATTTATTGCACGTTCTTGTCTTGTTTAGTTGATTAATTTCACAATTAGTTGCTATGGAATTGTATACGTTTTGCTACAATGAAGTGTATTGTGTGATTGTGCATGGTTATGTGTAAATTGTGATAAACTTGTCAAATATGTAAACTTAGTGGTGAAACTATGAAATGGTTATGAGATGGTGTTCATGTGTAAAATATGATACTTAGGGAGGTAGAGGGTAATTAGTGAAATCCTAGAGATACTTAACCCTAATCCCTTTTCACTAATCATTTGCACACAAAACAAAACACGTACTTGCAATTCTCTAATCCTCTAGCAATCATCATCACCACCATCATTGGCACAAGGCATTCATCACCTTCGATTTCTCTTTCTCTAGAATCATTCAAGGTAATTGTTTATCGATTATTGTAATACTTGCAAACCCAATTGATTGATTGATCATTATCAATTCTTGATTGTGTTCATGCTAAACCCTAGCTTTCATTTGATACTCTCTGCTTATTGATTGAGCCTGTTTTATTGAGAAATGAATAGGATTATTATGTAAATCAATTGTATGATGATTTAGACGTATGATATGGTTAAACCGTTGAAGATTGATTTGATTCTGCAATGTGAAAACATGAATTAGGGTTTCGTGCGTATGAAAACGTAACTGATTGTATTGTAGAAAACGTAACTGCTGTGATTGTTAATATGAAATTGAAAGTTCATGAATTGCATGCTCCGAGCTTTTGAAAGAGTATTAGGTCCGACCTTTTAAAGATGTATTCATATCCGACCTTTAAGTAACAACATAAGTGAGTCCGATTTTTAAACCCTGCATGCTTGTCCGAGGTATATGCATATCACACTAACCTGGTCCGAGTTTCATAAGTGAAACCTGTCCGACTTTGTTTAAGAGTTAAGTGGTCCGAGTTTTTGGACAAGGGATCGCCTTGTCCGAGTTTTATGAAGGGGAAACCCCCCCCCCCACATGGTCCGAGGTTGGGGAAGCTTCCACTTGGTCCGACTTTTACGTTATATAAAAGTGTGTGTGTCCGACTTTCACATAAGGATCTTAGGTCCGAGCTTCTGAAAGGATAAGCTTGTTATCCGAGTTTTTATTTCCTGTCAAAGGATCCGAGTTTCATCACTATTATGTGTGTCCGAGTTTCTATAACATATCATCATGTCCGAGTTTAACTCATGTTACATGTCCGAGTTTGGTGAGTAAATCTTCTGGTCCGAACTCTTTAATAAACATCTTGTCCGATGTTTAACCCTTGTAAAGGGGTCCGAGCTTTCAAACAACACAAGAAGGTCCGAGTTTCTGGTAGAAACACCATGTTCAGTCCGAGTTCTAAGTTGATATGCATAGTCCGAGTGTTTAAAGTCGACTGCGGCCCAATTGATAACTCTGTTAATTAGTTACATATGTTAGTGTGTTAATACTATTAACTATCAACTGTGTTTAGTCTGTTAACTGAATCAAGTTTATAAACTCTGTTAACTGTATTAATTCTGTCAAGTTATGCAACTCTAATGAATCTGTTACCTCAGTTGGGTATGTCAATGGATAACTATGTTGGAATTAACTGAGAGAGCGCTTATGTGAAACTTGAAGTTGCATGAGATTGATTGACTGTTTACATGATACCAGATGCAAACTGCTAAGCACACTATCTGTTATACTGTGATGTTACTTGCATGCGAATCATTACGAACATGAACTGACTGTATATATATGCATCACCTTAGGCCTTGATTGATTGATTGACTGATTTCTTGTGAGCACATAGCTTAGCATACCGAGCAAACCAAGGTGAGTTCACACCCTTACTAAGGCATGGGATTCCCAAGGGCTTGGGAATGGGATTGAAGGAATAAGGTTGAATAGATTCGTACTGACACTAATACTAGACTACCATACCACTGTCCTCGGCTGTGCAGGACACATACTTATGCTACTCACTGTCCTCGGTTGTGCAGGACACATACTTATGCTATTCACTGTCCTCGGTTGAGCAGGACACATACTTACAATCTACGTAGACTTATACTTACTACTATCCTCGGTTGTGAAGGATACTTATACATACTACTATCCTCGGTTGTGAAGGATACTTATACTAAATTACTATCCTCGGATGTGAAGGATACTTATACTTATTCCTATCCTCGGTTGTGAAGGATACTTATGGTTACGAATAGTCTAGTGGTTATACAACATGGGAAGCCCCCACCAATAGAGCCACCTGTTACATACGAACTTACTATTACGCATTTACTTTCTGTGAACTCGCTCAACTAGTTGTTGATCCTCTGTTACATGCCTTGCAGGTCGTTAGGTATATGGAGCTTGCACAGGGAGGAGCAGGTCGTTGTGGGCGTGGATCGTGATTGTTTCTTTGAACACTTATGACATTACATTATTAATTATGTTGGGTTTACTTACATGCTTCCGCTACTTAAACAAATGTTTGGTTTTGAACATCAATCATGTCTTGTTGAATTATATTATCTACTTTTATTATTAAATGCTATGTTCGATATGATTGATGGCTTGATCCTGGTCAGTCACGCCTCCTAGCGGTGGTACTCCGCGGGTGGAATTTGGGGGTGTGACAGATTGGTATCAGAGCCATTGGTTATAGAAAACTTGGTTTTAATATGGGAAAACGTTTTATTAAAACCGGACTATAACCAGAACAGTGCTCTCAACGATCCACAACGACGCTTCGCTCCACGTGCAAGACTCAACAAACTAGGTAATAAGGTTTATGTTTATTGCCTACTTGCTAGAATTGCATAGAACTTTGCCCGTAGTATGCTTACATTACTTTGCTCACTACTTGTTATTGCTTGAGAACACCTACGTGCTTACACTCTTCTGTCATCGCACTATTCGCGAACCTCTCTCACTTACGTTACATTTGCTATGAAGATCATGGCCGGACATATCAACATGACTCAAGCCCAGCTAGAGGCTCTCGTTCAAGCTCAAGTTGCTGCGGCACTTGCAGCTGCTCAAGCAGGTAGTATACCCTGCAGTATAGACACACACTAGGATCTTTAGATCCTACATTAACTCTCGTATTTAACCTTGTCCTATTCGTACACAATAGGTCAACACGCTCAGCAGCCCGTTTGCACTTTAAAGAACTTCTTGGACTGTCGTCCAAGCTCATTCAGTGGCACCGAGGGGGCAGTGGGACTCCTCCATTGGTTTGAGAAGCTAGAATCCGTGTTCGAAATGTGTGAATGCCCTGAGGCTCGCAGGGTTAAGTACGCCACTGGTACTTTGGAAGGAATCGCGTTGACTTGGTGGAACGCGCAAGTACAGATCCTAGGGTTGGCAGCTGCTAACGCCACCCCTTGGAATGATTTCAAAGAATTGATCAAAAGGGAATACTGCACTCGTGAAGACATTCACAAGCTGGAAGATGAACTGTATCACTTGAAAATGGTTGGGTCAGAGATTGAAGCTTATACTAAGAGGTCGAACGAGCTGGCCGTTCTGTGTCCAACTATGGTGGACCCTCCATACAAGCGCATCGAGTTGTACCTCAAGGGTTTGGCGCCAGAAATCCAGAGCCACGTAACATCGGCCAATCTTGACAACATCCAGGCTATTCAACGCCTCGCTCATCGCATCACAGATCAGGCAGTGGAACAGAATAGACTGCCAAAACGTATCAAGGCTACCACTACTGCTGTCACTACTTCTGCTACTCCCAGTGACAACAAGAGAAAATGGGAGGGGGATTCCAGCAAGGGATCAGTTTCTGTTCAGTCTCAGCAGCGCAAGACAAATGACTACCAGAATCTGAGTCAGCAATCATCTGGCAGTCAGGGGCAGGGTGGATATCGGGGAATTCACCCACTGTGTAATAAGTGCAACAGACACCACAGCGGAAGATGTCGCAGGGAACGTTGTCAAAGATGCCTCAAGATGGGTCATGAGGCTAAGGATTGTAGAAGCTCTCGGCCAGCAAATCAGAACCAGCAACTCCCACCGCCAGCTCCACAGAACCAGCAGCAGCAGCCACAGCGTGGAAACCGGGGATGTTTCCAGTGTGGGGCTGAAGGCGTCTACAAACGTGATTGCCCTCAACTGAACCATAATCAGAATCGCAACAACAACAACCAGGGCAACGGGAACAACAACAACAACAACAACGGGGGAAACAACAACAACAATGGCAACGAAGCTCGGGGTCGTGCTTTTGTGTTGGGTCGAGGAGATGCAGTGAATGATCCCAATGTGGTTATGGGTAAGTTTCTTCTCGATGATATTTATGTTACTGTCTTATTTGATTCGGGTGCTGATACAAGTTATATGTCCTTGAAAATGAGTAAATTGTTAAAACGTACCCCAACACCCCTAAACACCAAACATGTCGTAGAACTAGCAAATGGTAAAAGTGTAGAAGCTGCACATGTAATCAAGGGTTGTAGTATTGTTCTAGCTGGTCAGACCTTCTCGATTGATCTTATACCCATAGTTTTGGGTAGCTTCGATGTTGTCATCGGTATGGATTGGTTATCCCAACATCACGCAGAGATTTTATGCAAGGAAAAGGTCATTCGTATTCCTCGTTCTAGTCAAGAACCTCTCGAAGTTCAAGGCGACAAGAGTGGTGCTGTGGTTGGCATCATCTCTTTCTTGAAGGCTCAGAAATGTTTACGTAAAGGGCACACAGCCATTTTGGCTCTTGTTACTGATGCATCAGCAAAGGAAAAGAAGCTGCAGGATATTCCAGTTGTACGTGACTTTCCTCAGGTGTTTCCTGAAGATTTACTCGGTTTACCGCCTCATCGCCAGGTCGAATTCCAGATTGAGTTAGCTCCTGGAGCAGCCCCAATAGCCCGCGCACCGTATCGTCTAGCACCAACCGAACTGGAAGAACTGTCAAAGCAGTTGCAAGAGCTCTTGGAAAAGGGTTTTATTCGTCCAAGCTCATCGCCTTGGGGAGCTCCAGTACTTTTTGTGAAAAAGAAGGATGGCACGTTCAGAATGTGCATCGACCACCGTCAACTCAACAAGGTGACGGTGAAGAACCGTTATCCTCTTCCACGTATAGATGACTTCTTCGACCAGTTGCAAGGGTCGTGTTATTAATCCAAGATTGATCTGAGGTCAGGGTATCATCAGCTGAGAGTCCGGGATGAGGACGTCTCTAAAACCGCATTCAGAACTCGCTACGGCCATTACGAGTTTCTTGTCATGCCATTCGGGCTTACGAACGCGCCTGCAGTTTTCATGGATCTTATGAACAGGGTGTGCAAACCCTATCTTGACAAGTTCGTCATTGTCTTCATCGACGACATTCTGATCTACTCCAAGAGTCAGGAGGAACACGAGCAGCACTTACGTCTCATCTTGGAACTCCTTCGAAAGGAGCAATTGTACGCAAAGTTTTCTAAATGCGACTTCTGGCTCCGTGAAGTCCACTTTCTAGGCCATGTGGTGAACAGGGATGGGATCCATGTCGATCCATCCAAGGTAGACTCGATCAGGAACTGGCCTGCACCGCGTACACCGACAGAAATACGCCAATTCTTGGGTTTGGCGGGTTACTACAGACGATTCATCAAAGACTTCTCCAAGATCGCGCAGCCGCTTACTATGCTGACACAGAAAGGTGTCACCTACCATTGGGGAGATTCCCAAGAGACCGCTTTTCAGTACCTAAAGGATAGGCTTTGCAGTGCACCTATTCTCTCATTGCCGGAGGGCACAGATGACTTCGTGGTTTATTGTGACGTATCGATACAGGGTCTTGGTTGCGTATTGATGCAACGGGATAAGGTTATTGCTTACGCTTCGCGGCAACTCAAGATTCATGAGCGGAACTACACGACGCACAATTTAGAGCTGGGAGCTGTTGTTTTCGCGCTTAAGATATGGCGATACTACCTGTACGGTACCAGGTGCACGATTTACACCAATCACAGGAGTCTCGAGCATATTCTTAAGCAAAAGGATTTGAACATGCGTCAACGGAGATGGGTTGAACTACTGAACGACTACGAATGCGCCATCAATTATCATCCAGGCAAGGCCAACGTTGTGGCCGACGCCCTTAGTCGGAAAGACACCTTACCTAAGCGCGTGCGAGCGCTACAGCTTACTATTCAGTCCAGTCTTCCTGCACAGATACGAGCTGCTCAGATAGAAGCTTTAAAACCCGAGAATGTCATGGCTGAAGCCTTACGCGGCTCAAGGCAATGCATGGAACAAAAGGAAGACGGCGCCTACTATGTAACGGGGCGTATTTGGGTCCCACTCTATGGCGGTCTACGAGAGCTTGTGATGGACGAAGCGCACAAGTCTCGCTACTCGGTACACCCAGGGTCGGATAAAATGTACCACGATATCAAAACAACATACTGGTGGCCAAGTATGAAAGCCCACATCGCCACCTATGTTGGCAAGTGCTTGACCTGTGCGAGTGTCAAGGTCGAATATCAGAAACCCGCAGGTCTACTGCAACAACCCAGGATACCACAGTGGAAATGGGAAGAAATTTCCATGGATTTCGTTACGGGCTTACCTAGATCCCAGCGTGGGAATGATACTATATGGGTGATCGTGGATCGACTCACCAAGTCTGCACACTTCCTGGCTATTAAGGAAACGAATAAGTTCTACACTCTCGCAGACATCTATCTTAAAGAAGTTGTTTCAAGGCACGGGGTGCCCACCTCCATCATCTCGGATCGGGATGGACGATTCACGTCAGAGCTATGGCAAGCGATGCACAAAGCGTTTGGCTCTCGTTTAGACATGAGCACAGCATATCACCCTCAGACGGACGGGCAGTCTGAGCACACGATTCAAACTCTAGAAGACATGCTTTGAGCGTGTGTTATCGATTTCGGCAACGGCTGGGAAAAGCACCTCCCTTTAGTGGAGTTTTCATACAATAACAGTTACCACACCAGCATTCAAGCCACTCCATTCGAGGCATTGTACGGACGTAAATGCCGGTCACCTCTCTGTTGGGCAGAGGTGGGGGATAGTCAGATTACGGGTCCAGAGATTGTAGTGGACGCCACAGAAAAGATTGCACAGATACGACAACGCATGGCGGCAGCACGCGACCGCTAGAAAGCCTACGCGGATAAGCGTAAGAGGCCATTGGAATTTCAGGTCGGGGACCGGGTTTTAATTAAAGTCTCACCCTGGAAGGGTGTGGTTCGATTTGGTAAACGAGGCAAACTCAATCCACGGTATGTTGGACCGTTCGAAATCACTGAAAGAATAGGCCCAGTAGCCTACAGACTGAACCTACCAGCTGAACTCGGTGCAGTTCACAATGTATTTCACGTGTCGAATCTGAAGAAATGCCTATCAGATGAGACCTTCATAGTTCCTTTTAAGGAACTCACTATCGACGAGCGGTTGCAGTTCGTCGAGGAGCCAGTTGAAATCACGGACCGGGATGTTAAGGTCCTCAAACACAAGAGAATCCCTCTTGTTCGAGTTCGTTGGAACTCCCGACGTGGCCCAGAGTACACCTGGGAACGCGAAGACCAAATGAAAGAAAAGTACCCCAGTTATTCGAAAACCGCACAACCACTACTGAGACTGAAGCTTCTACTGCGGAATTTCGGGACGAAATTCCAAATCAACGGGGGGATGATGTGACACCCCAGGAAAACCGGTGAACAGTACAACTTACCTAGTTTTCTCAGTGAGTGCGTACCAAATTTCGGGACGAAATTTCTTTTAAGTTGGGGATAATGTGACAACTCGAATTTCAAAGATTCTATTTCGCATTTATTGCACGTTCTTGTCTTGTTTAGTTGATTAATTTCACAATTAGTTGCTATGGAATTGTATACGTTTTGCTACAATGAAGTGTATTGTGTGATTGTGCATGGTTATGTGTAAATTGTGATAAACTTGTCAAATATGTAAACTTAGTGGTGAAACTATGAAATGGTTATGAGATGGTGTTCATGTGTAAAATATGATACTTAGGGAGGTAGAGGGTAATTAGTGAAATCCTAGAGATACTTAACCCTAATCCCTTTTCACTAATCATTTGCACACAAAACAAAACACGTACTTGCAATTCTCTAATCCTCTAGCAATCATCATCACCACCATCATTGGCACAAGGCATTCATCACCTTCGATTTCTCTTTCTCTAGAATCATTCAAGGTAATTGTTTATCGATTATTGTAATACTTGCAAACCCAATTGATTGATTGACCATTATCAATTCTTGATTGTTTTCAAGCTAAACCCTAGCTTTCATTTGATACTCTCTGCTTATTAATTGAGCCTGTTTTATTGAGAAATGAATAGGATTATTATGTAAATCAATTGTATGATGATTTACACGTATGATATGGTTAAACCGTTGAAGATTGATTTGATTCTGCAATGTGAAAACATGAATTAGGGTTTCGTGCGTATGAAAACGTAACTGATTGTATTGTAGAAAACGTAACTGCTGTGATTGTTAATATGAAATTGAAAGTTCATGAATTGCATGCTCCGAGCTTTTGAAAGAGTATTAGGTCCGACCTTTTAAAGATGTATTCATATCCGACCTTTAAGTAACAACATAAGTGAGTCCGATTTTTAAACCCTGCATGCTTGTCCGAGGTATATGCATATCACACTAACCTAGTCCGAGTTTCATAAGTGAAACCTGTCCGACTTTGTTTAAGAGTTAAGTGGTCCGAGTTTTTGGACAAGGGATCGCCTTGTCCGAGTTTTATGAAGGGGAAACCCCCCCCCCACATGGTCCGAGGTTGGGGAAGCTTCCACTTGGTCCGACTTTTACATTATATAAAAGTGTGTGTGTCCGACTTTCACATAAGGATCTTAGGTCCGAGCTTCTGAAAGGATAAGCTTGTTATCCGAGTTTTTATTTCCTGTCAAAGGATCCGAGTTTCATCACTATTATGTGTGTTCGAGTTTCTATAACATATCATCATGTCCGAGTTTAACTCATGTTACATGTCCGAGTTTGGTGAGTAAATCTTCTGGTCCGAACTCTTTAATAAACATCTTGTCCGATGTTTAACCCTTGTAAAGGGGTCCGAGCTTTCAAACAACACAAGAAGGTCCGAGTTTCTGGTAGAAACACCATGTTCAGTCCGAGTTCTAAGTTGATATGCATAGTCCGAGTGTTTAAAGTTGACTGCGGCCCAATTGATAACTCTGTTAATTAGTTACATATGTTAGTGTGTTAATACTATTAACTATCAACTGTGTTTAGTCTGTTAACTGAATCAAGTTTATAAACTCTGTTAACTGTATTAATTCTGTCAAGTTATGCAACTCTAATGAATCTGTTAACTCAGTTGGGTATGTCAATGGATAACTATGTTGGAATTAACTGAGAGAGCGCTTATGTGAAACTTGAAGTTGCATGAGATTGTTTGACTGTTTACATGATACCAGATGCAAACTGCTAAGCACACTATCTGTTATACTGTGATGTTACTTGCATGCGAATCATTACGAACATGAACTGACTGTATATATATGCATCACCTTTGGCCTTGATTGATTGATTGACTGATTTCTTGTGAGCACATAGCTTAGCATACCGAGCAAACCAAGGTGAGTTCACACCCTTACTAAGGCATGGGATTCCCAAGGGCTTGGGAATGGGATTGAAGGAATAAGGTTGAATAGATTCGTACTGACACTAATACTAGACTACCATACCACTGTCCTCGGCTGTGCAGGACACATACTTATGCTACTCACTGTCCTCGGATGTGCAGGACACATACTTATGCTATTCACTGTCCTCGGTTGAGCAGGACACATACTTACAATCTACGTAGACTTATACTTACTACTATCCTCGGTTGTGAAGGATACTTATACATACTACTATCCTCGGTTGTGAAGGATACTTATACTAAATTACTATCCTCGGATGTGAAGGATACTTATACTTATTACTATCCTCGGTTGTGAAGGATACTTATGGTTACGAATAGTCTAGTGGTTATACAACATGGGAAGCCCCCACCAATAGAACGTACTAACGGCCCAGTAGAGCCACCTGTTACATACGAACTTACTATTAAACATTTACTTTCTGTGAACTCGCTCAACTAGTTGTTGATCCTCTGTTACATGCCTTGCAGGTCGTTAGGTATATGGAGCTTGCACAGGGAGGAGCAGGTCGTTGTGGGCGTGGATCATGATTGTTTCTTTAAACACTTATGACATTACATTATTAATTATGTTGGGTTTACTTACATGCTTCCGCTACTTAAACAAATGTTTGGTTTTGAACATCAATCATGTCTTGTTGAATTATATTATCTACTTTTATTATTAAATGCTATGTTCGATATGATTGATGGCTTGATCCTGGTCAGTCACGCTCCCAAGCGGTGATACTCCGCAGGTGGATTTTGGGGGGTGTGACACTTCCACCCCATCGCCAAGTCGAGTTTCAGATTGAACTAGCTCCTGGAGCTGCGCCTATAGCTCGTGCACCTTATCGTTTAGCCCCATCAGAGTTGGAAGAACTCTCTACGCAACTACAAGAACTCTTAGATAAGGGTCTTATTCGTCCAAGCTCATCACCCTGGGGAGCTCCAGTACTATTTGTGAAGAAGAAGGACGATACCTTCAGAATGTGTATCGACTATCGTGAACTCAACAAGGTGACTGTGAAGAATCGTTATCCTCTACCACGTATTGACGACTTGTTTGACTAGTTGCAGGGGTCGAGCTACTATTCAAAGATCGATCTGAGATCGGGATATCACCAGCTGAGAGTTCGGGAAGAGGATGTCTCTAAGACAGCCTTTAGAACTCGTTATGGGCACTATGAGTTTCTGGTCATGCCTTTTGGGCTGACAAACTCACCTGCAGTTTTCATGGACTTGATGAACCGAGTGTGCAAGCCATACCTGGACAAATTCGTTATAGTCTTCATCGACGACATGCTGATCTATTCTAAGAGTCAAGAGGAACACGAGCAGCATCTACGACTTATTCTGGAACTCCTTCGAACCGAACAGCTCTACACAAAGTTCTCGAAATGCGACTTCTGGCTTCGAGAAGTCCATTTCCTAGGCCACGTGGTAAACAAGGATGGGATTCACGTTGATCCATCCAAGGTAGACTCTATTAAGAACTGGCCTGCACCTCGTACACCAAAGGAAATTCGCCAATTCTTGGGATTGGCAGGTTACTACAGGAGGTTCATTAAGGACTTTTCTAATATCGCGCAGCCTCTCACCTTGCTAACGCAGAAAGGCGTTGTTTATCGTTGGGGAAATGCACAGGAGTTAGCCTTTCAGCACCTAAAGGATAGACTTTGTAGTGCACCTATTCTTTCACCGCCAGAGGGCACAGACGGTTTTGTGGTTTATTGTGATGCATCAATTCAAGGTCTTGGCTGTGTATTGATGCAACGAGATAAAGTCATAGCCTACGCCTCACGCCAACTCAAAGTTCACGAGAAGAACTACACTACACACGACTTAGAGCTGGGAGCTGTTGTTTTTGCACTTAAGTTTTGGTGACATTACCTGTACGGTACCAAGTGCGCCATCTACACCGACCACAGGAGCCTAGAGCACATATTCAAGCAGAAGGAACTGAATATGCGGCAACGACGGTGGGTCGAACTACTGAATAACTACGAGTGCTCCATCAGGTATCACCCGGGCAAGGCAAATGTCGTGGCAGACGCCCTCAGTCGAAAGGACACCGCACCTAAGCGCGTGAGAGCTTTACAACTCACGATCCATTCTAGTCTCCCTTCTCAAATACGAGCTGCTCAGATGGAAGCACTGAAACCAGAAAATGTCAGGGTTGAAGCCCTACGCGGGTCAAGACAACGTTTAGAACAAAAGGAAGACGGTGCTTACTACGTAACAGGACGCATTTGGGTTCCACTCTATGGCAACCTACGAGAGCTTGTGATGGATGAGGCACTCAAGTCCCGCTACTCAGTACACCCTGGATCGGATAAGATGTACCACGATATTAAAACTACGTATTGGTGGCCTAGCATGAAGGCCCACATAGCAACTTACGTCAGCAAGTGTTTGACCTGTGCGCGAGTCAAGATAGAATATCAGAAACCCTCAGGTCTACTTCAACAACCAGAGATACCACAATGGAAATGGGAGCAAATTTCCATGGATTTCGTTACTGGCCTACCTAGATCTCATCGCGGAAACGATACTATTTGGGTGATCGTGGATCGACTCACAAAATCCGCACACTTTTTGGCGATTAAGGAAAGGGATAAATTCTCCACTCTAGCAGAAATATACCTCAAGGAAGTTGTCTCGAGGCACGGGGTGCCCACCTCTATTATCTCCGATCGAGATGCACGTTTTACTTCAGAGCTGTGGCAAGCAATGCACAAGTCCTTTGGCTCACGTTTAGATATGAGCACAGCGTATCACCCTCAGACGGACGGTTAGAAGACATGCTTCGTGCATGTGTAATCGACTTTGGCAACAGCTGGGAAAAGCATCTGCCACTCGTGGAATTCTCGTACAATAACAGCTACCACACCAGCATTAAAGCTGCTCCGTTTGAGGCATTGTACGGGCGTAAATGCCGGTCACCTCTTTGTTGGGCAGAGGTGGGGGATAGTCAAATCACTGGTCCGGAACATGTGGTGGACACTACTGAACGGATTGCTCAAATACGACAACGCATGGCGGCAGCTCGAGACCGTCAGAAAGCCTACGCCGATAAGGGCATGAAACCACTTGAGCTCCAGGTTGGGGAGCGGGTACTGCTCAAAGTTTCACCCTGGAAGGGTGTGGTTCGTTTTGGTAAACGAGGCAAACTTAACCCACGATATGTTGGACCATTTGAAATCATTGAGAAGATAGGCAGGGTGGCCTACAGACTAAACTTACCAGCAGAACTCGGTGCAGTTCACAACGTTTTTCACGTGTCAAATCTGAAGAAGTGCCTGTCAGATGAGACCCACATAGTTCCTCTGAAGGAACTCACTATCGACGAGCAGTTACGATTCGTCGAAGAACCAGTTGAAATCACGGACCAGGATGTTAAGGTCCTCAAGAGCACTAGAATACCTCTCGTTCGAGTTCGTTGGAACTCACGTCGCGGCCCAGAGTTCACCTGGGAGCACGAAGATCAGATGAAACAAAAGTATCCCCAACTGTTCGCAAACAGTACGACCACTACTGAGGCTGAAGCTACGGAATTTCGGGACGAAATTCCAGATCAACGGGGGGAGGATGTGACACCCCAGGAAAACCGGGAAAACCATACAACTTAACTAGCTTCCTCAGTGAGTGCTTACCAAATTTCGGGACGAAATTTCTTTCAACTTGGGGATGATGTGACAACTCGAAACTTAGAACCTTTCGTTGTATCTTGATGTAGCATGCTTGAACACTATGTGACTAGTTAACTTGTCAATTTAGTAAATGTTATAAGTGAACCTTCTATGTGATTATGTGTGTGCTTGTATGTATATTATGTATATATGTGTAAGTGAGCCGAGAACCAAGAACCCGACTCGAGACCATGCGGTCTCGAGTGAACAAGTGTAACAATGGGCCGGTTGGCCCATTTAATCACACCCGAAACCCATTAGGGTGCACCATGTAGAACTAGTATATATATTACACTCATAACCATGTTCACCATTTCTTTGGACAACACACACACTCTCCCTTTCTCTCACAAAAACCCTAAGTCTCAACATCCTTCTCCTCTCATTCTCTCGGATTCAAACCGGCAACACTAGGACCTTCGGTTCAAGCTTGGAATCGGTATTCGGAGTTCACCCTTCCTATCCTCTAGCCGGTTAGTGTCTCATTTAGTGGTATAATGACAAATACATGAGAAATGATTGTTTATCTATGATATAGATGTTTGCTTGATAGGAAGTAGTTATTTGTTGTCAAGTGATGATATTATGTAATGATGAAATGTTAGAAATCGGCTTATTATGGATTTAAATCCGAATGGCTTGGTCATGTTTAGGAGGTTTGTGTTCATGAAATCGGATTAGCATATGTTGATGATAAATCTTATTTAGGCATGTTGCTACATTGTTTGAATGTGATAGATGTAGGAACCGATGATGTTATCAACTTGAGTTCATGCTAGTATAAACTTTATTGATGAAGCATGTTGTAAAACAAAAACCCTAAAATGAAGAAGTAGTTGAATGAATGAAGAACAACAGGAACATCACTTGAATATATGAAGAACTTGTTGAGCATGATATGAATGTGTTATGAATATTTGAAATCTGATTGTTTGATCCATTTTGGTTAATTGTTAGACAACAAAACATGTTTAGTGGATAGTACATAATGTTGCATGAAATCAAATTTCCATTGGATAGTACAACTGTGAAGAATCAGCAGTTGCTGGGGGGTCGAGACCCCTGGTTCCAACTCGAGACCATGAACATGATAACTCGAGAACATAGATTGCGACACAGGTTGCGAGTCGAGAACCCCTAGTCTCGACTCGAGACCACACATGATCATCACACAAACATCATGACCCGAGACCATGCTTGCGAGTCTGGTTGCGACTCGAGACCAATACATGCATGACCCGAAACCACCTCGGTTGCGACTCGAGATCTTGTAAGCTACACTCGAGATCGCACAGTCTCAACTAGAGACCCCACAGTCTCGACTCGAGACCATATGCATGTACACACTATTTGGACTTCCACACTGCTACGGGCTTGGGTAATGGGGCCGGACTTATGGGCTTCTTGTGTCACTGTTGAATGCGTGTTTTGGGCTTGCGTGCTATTACGAGTCCAACTGTTTGGGCCACACTTAGACTTTGGTTGTTACATGAACGTTACTATGGAACCTGTTACGAACTGTTGTTGAACTGCCATGCTAGATATGTACGCCATGACTGTTACTTGTGTACAATACGTGTAGAACATACATGCACTACTTGGATACAAACCTGACTTGAATGGTATCCATGTTAGGACGTAGTTGACCACTTACAACTTGATTGGCTTTTCTGTGTATCTGTCGAGCAAACCAAGGTGAGTTCACACCCTCTACAAAGCATGGGATTCCCTGGGTCAGGAATGGGGTTAAGGAACGTAGATTCCTCGTCCTCCTTGGGTAGGACAGCAATGGCTCAGGAATGTAATTCCTCGTCCTCACGGACAGATAACTCGTACTAGACCAAAACTCTATCACGAAGTCCCTCATTTTATATCGACTTAATCGCCGGGCCAATGGCGAGCGGGTCATTAGTTAGATAGTGCTATTTAGGTCTAACAAACCTCAAACCGTGCCGCAGAGGACGGGCGTGAACTAATGGATCTGGGGCACGTCAATGATGATAGACATTGACAGTTTCAGGGCACATAAACATGACTACAGTCAGCAGTCGATATGGTAACGAGTCTAGTGTATACATGGGGTAGCCCCCACGGCCAAAATGCCAGATAACTAACACGGGGTAGCCCCCACGGCTGGATTGCCAGAGTAACCGGGAATAAACAGATCACGTTTTCAACTATGGGGTAACCCCCACGGCAGGATGCCAGATAAAGAGAACTGTTTTCGAAACAAACTAAAATAAACACCCAACCGTGAACTCACTCAACTTGTTGTTGACTCGTTACTACATGCTTTGCAGGACCATAGGTACTTAGCTGGAGCTTGCACGGAGGAGAGTCGTTGTGGGACATGGATAGCTGCGTGCCATGTTAAACTTGGAAACAATTGAACTTATGTTTTGGTTTTAAATCTTATGCTTCCGCTTGCAACTTAAACTATGTTTTGATTGAACACCAATTGTATTGGTTAGACTTTATAACTACTTATATGCTTGTTCAATATGATTGGTGGCTGGATCCTGGTCAGTCACTCCTCCAAGCGGTAGTACTCCGCAGGTGGATTTTTGGGGTATGACAGCTACTCAGGAGCGCAGGAGGTTCAAGGATCCTCCTTTGTTCCAGGATCATCCCAGGTTCAAGGATCCTCCTCTGTTCCAGGATCATCCCAGGTTCAAGGATCCTCCTTTGTTCCAGGATCATCCCAGGTTCAAGGATCCTCCTTTGTTCCAGGATCATCCTAGGTTCAAGGATCCTCCTTTGTTCCAGGATTATCCCAGGTTCAAGGATCCTCCTTTATTCCAGGATCATCCCAGGTTCAAGGATCCTCCTTTGTTCCAGGATCATCCCAGTTTCAGGGGTCCTTCCAGATGCCAGGATCCTTGAGGAGTTTGCAAACAGGAAGTTCCGATGTCCATCAGGGAGACTTCAATCCAATGCAGACCATTGCTTCCACTGGTCCCTCCATCATCCTAGAGTCCCAGCAATATGGATTCACATCCAGTGTTCCTAACTTGAACCCCATGGGAGGTAACACTTTTAATAATTCTCTTACCACTAACCATGGATTCATACAGGATGCAGGTATCAACCATGCTATGGCCAGAGAGTTGCAAAAACTGAAGGATATGATATCAAGTGTTCCAGGAGTGGTCAAACCTATCCCGGAGATTGCAGATGGAAGCCATAAGATATCTCGTTTTGCACCACCAATTTGTGATGCTGAGATACCCAAAAGGTTCCATGTTCCAACTATGAAGCTGTATGATGGTTCGACGGATCCTGAGGAACACATAGCACAATACAGGGAGAGGATGGAGATCAATCCAATTCCGGAAAGGTTAAAGGAAGCATGCCTATGCAAGGGATTTGGATCCACTCTTACTGGATCGGCTCTCAAATGGCTGCTAAGTCTTCCCCCTTACTCTATTACCTCATTTGCTAATCTAGTTAACTTATTCAATAATCAGTTTTCTTGTAGTAGAAAATTTGAACGATTAACTAGTGATTTATATAGGATAACTCAGGGTCATAATGAATCATTAAGGGATTACATAACCAAATTTAGTAAAGAATCCTTAGACATTCCCAACTTGGATATAGCCACGGCTGTTGAGGCCTTCAAAATGGGATTGCTTAGGGATTCATTGTTCTATGATGATCTTGTTATGACACCATGCAGGAACCTAGATGAGGTAAGAACCCGGGCACTCAGGTTCATCCGGCTATAGGATGACAAGAGGATCCAGGAGAGATTAGCAAGATCCTCAAAACAAGAAAAGCAAGGATCCTCGTACAAGAACAACAAATTCAAATCCTATAACAGATCTGACAATCAGAACGTGCATGCTGTTGATCAAGAAGATGATGATGAGGATTATCCTCCAATTTCTGAATATTGTTTTTCCGTTGACAACAATGAACTAATCCTTGCGATGCAGAATCTAGGAGAAAAAGCCAGATAGCCTAGAAAAAATGACAGACCGGCTGCAACCAAAGATAAATCAAAGTGTTGTGCATACCATGAGGATTTTGGGCATTTAACAGAAGAATGCATCGCATTGAGAAAGGAAATTGGATATCTATTGAGCAAGGGGCATTTAAAAGAATTGCTGGGTAGAAAAAAGTCAAGGACCCAGGATCCTGAAAGGATCCCTGAGAAAGCTCCAGCCCCTCCGGCAGATGCACAAGTGATAAACTTTATTTCTGGAGGATCAGACATCTGTGGTGTTAGGGCTGGATTTTTACTATGAATGATCCTTATACGTGATCCTAACCAGTGATCCTTATTTCTTTGGCAGGCAGTGATCCTTAGCCGGACCTCAGGATCAGGATCACGGGACATTGAGGTGATCCTTATACTAACGGTCATTTTCGATTATTACAATATTATTTTGCAGGAATATCTAGCAGGATATGCCCAACATATCATGATCCAGGGACGCGCTTTTACAAATATGGCAAGAGCTGAATTGAAGATGAACGTTGTGCCGGATATGGAAACATGGCTTGATCTAAGGGCAGCAATTTAGGCTAGATTATCTTTATTTCTAAAGGGGTAATGAGCTGATTAGTGGTCTATCTACCAAAAATAAGTTACCTACACATGTATAAATACCATTCTTCCTCATTCGGAAGAACACACACAACATACGACACAACTCTCAAACACTTAGACACTCAGTGATCCTTGTACTCAGCTCATTACTATCCGAAGTTGTAACTACATTTTTATTATATTGAAGTTGGTGATCGGTAGTTGCCATCACCCGAGGTTTTTTATGCCGGAGATCATACATTGATCAAGGGCTTTTTCCTCGTATAAATCACTGTGTCTTTGTATCTTTATCACAGAAGTGATCCTTTACTTTCATAGCTAACCAAGCATCATACCCCGTTTACATAAAGTTTGGTTACATTATCCTTGTGTGATTTTTGACCAAAACAGTTTGGCGCCCACCGTGGGGCAATTGGTGCTTCATTCATAAAGAAAATCTTTTGTTCGAAATCATTTCGAAGAGTTACATGGCTTCATCATTGAAGAACACCTCCACGGCGATGTCTGCAGTCACCTCAGCACAAGCCACTCTACCTCCTCCACCGGCAGGATCCCAGAGAAATGCTGAGAAGAGACCAACCCCTTCTTTCTCTAAACCTCCATCTTCTTCTGTTATGAATTCTTCTACTCCCAGTACTAGTGATGTGTTTGCTTTAATTTTGCAGATGAAGGATCGTATGCAGCGGCAGGATGAAACTAATGACAGGATCCTCAGGGAAATTGGAGATCTCAAAAGACAAAAGAAAGCGGCAGAGGATCATTCCCCACTGATGCCAAAATCCTTGAGTTTTGAGACTCCAATGGCCACCTCTCAGCCATCAGGGATCCCAGACGTACAGATCACAGGGGAGACGAGAGGATTACATCTTAAGTCAGCAGCAATGACTCAGACATCGGGCCCGTATTTTCAGCCAGCAGGATCCTATCCTCAGTACACGGGATCCTTCATGAATCCGGGAGCCTATCCGGGGGCACAGCAGTTTCAAGGATCCTACTTTGTTCCAGGATCATCCCAGGTTCAAGGATCCTCCTTCGTTCCAGGATCATCCCATATACCAGGATCCTTACAGATGCCAGGATCCCTAAAAAGTTTGCAAACAGGAAGTTTAGATATCCATCAAGGGGACTTCATTCCAATGCAGACCATTGCTTCCACTGGTCCTTCCGTTGTTCCAGAATCCCAGCAATGTGGATTCCCTAACCAGAACCCAATGGGAGGTAACACTTTAAATAATTATCCTGCTACTAACCTTGGATTCATGCAGGATACAGGTACCAATCATGTTATGGCCAGGGAATTACAGAAACTAAAGGACATGATCTCAAGTGTTCCAGGGGTAGTCAAGCCTATCCCAGAAATTGCAGATGGGAGCCACAAGGTATCTCGCTTTGCACCACCAATCTGTGATGCAGAGGTACCCAAAAGGTTCCATATCCCTACCATGAAGCTGTATGATGGCACAACGGATCCAGAGGAGCATATAGCACAATACAGGGAAAGGATGGAAATCAATCCTATCCCAGAAAAGTTGAAGGAAGCATGCCTATGTAAAGGATTTGGATCCACTCTAACTGGATCAGCTCTTAAGTGGCTGCTAAGTCTTCCCCCTTACTCTATTACTTCATTTGCTAATTTAGTTAATTTATTCAACAACCAATTCTCTTGTAGTAGGAAATTTGAAAAATTAACCAGTGATTTGTACAGGATAACTCAAAATAATAATGAATCATTAAGGGATTATATAACTAAATTTAGTAAAGAATCCTTAGATATTCCCAACTTGGATATGGCTACGGCTGTTGAAGCCTTCAAAATGGGACTTCTTAAGGATTCATTATTCTATGATGATCTTGTTATGACACCTTGCAGGAATTTAGATGAAGTAAGAACTCGAGCACTCAGGTTTATCCGGCTAGAGGATGACAAGAGGATCCAGGAGAGACAAGTAGGATCCTCAAAACAAGATAAGCAAGGATCCTCCTTCAAAAGCAACAAGTTCAAATCCTACCATAGAAACGAGAACAAGAATGTGCATGCTGTCGACCAAGAGGAGGATGATGAAGAATATCCTCCAATCTCAGAATATTGTTTTTCCGTTGATAATCATGAACTAATCCTTGCAATGCAGAATCTAGGTGAAAAGGCTAGGTGGCCCAGGAAGAATGATAAACCATCCGGGACTAAAGACAAGTCCAAATGGTGTGCATACCATGAGGATTTCGGCCATCTGACTGAAGATTGCATAGCCTTAAGAAAGGAAATTGGATACCTGCTAAGCAAGGGGCATCTAAAAGAATTGCTGGGGAGAAAAAAGCAAAGGACCCAGGATCCTGAAAGGATCCCCGAAAAAGCCCCAGCACCTCCGGCAAATGCACAAGTGATCAACTTCATATCCGGAGGATCAGACATCTGTGGTACATCCTTCTCAGCGGCCAAAAGATATGCAAAAGAATCAAAAATGGACAATGGAGAAAGGCCTATTAGAACATCAAGTGTTTCAGAAGGGAAAACGATAACCTTTGACGAGGATGATCGCATAAACATCCAAGATCCTCATCATGATAGTTTGCTTATTACTCTCTTTATTTCTAACCATTTTGTCCGCAGGATCCTTATCGATGGAGGAAGTTCAGTCAACATTATCCAGCTTGATGTACTGAAGAAAATGGGTATCCCAGAATCAGACATCACACCAAGATCCTCCGTGCTTGTAGGATTTAGTGGAGAAACGAAGAAAACTCTGGGGGACATCAAACTCCCAATCTATGTGGAAGGATTACATAATTATCAGAAATTTTGTGTTATTGACTGTTTATCTTGTTGCAACGTTATCCTTGGCAGGCCCTGGATACATGACATGAAAGCGGTTCCATCTACCTACCATCAATTTGTGAAGCTCCCTAGCCCTTGGGGGATAATCAAGATCGACAGCGATCAGCAAGAGGCTAAGGATTGCTATACCTCATCCATGAAGCCAACCTCGAAGCCAAGGGAGCAATAGCAATTACAGTATCCTTCGAGGAATGTCTTGGAGGCAAGGGAGCAAGATGTAGATGAAATCCTCTTGGACCCTAGTGATCCTGAATCAAAAATCTATATCGGATCAGGGATCCTTGGCAAGATGAAAGAAGACATGATATCCTTCCTCAAAAGAAGAAAATCTACCTTTGCTTGGAAACATGAAGATATGACAGGTATATCCAAGGATATTATTACTCACAAACTTGGCATTGACAGGTCTATCAAGCCAATCCATCAAAAAAGGAGGAAGTTTGCACCAGAAAGGAATGCCATTATCCAAGAAGAAGTAGAGAGACTACTTCGAGCAGGTATGATCAGAGAGGTAAAGTATCCTAAATGGTTAGCCAATGTGGTTGTTGTCCAAAAGAAAAACGGAAAGTGGAGGGTATGTGTCGATTTCACTGATTTGAATAAGGCATGTCCCAAGGATCCTTTCCCATTACCCCACATTGACTCCATGGTGGATGCAACAGCGGGGCATGAACTGTTAACTTTTATGGATGCATCATCTGGATTCCAACAAATCCAGATGGAACCATCTGACCAAGAGGATACAGCCTTTATGACCCCAACCGGTTTATATTGTTATATTGCCATGCCTTTTGGACTAAGAAATGCAGGTGCAACATATCAAAGGCTGGTAAATATGATGTTCAAGGATCAAATTGGAAAAACTATGGAGGTGTACATAGATGATATGGTGGTCAAGTCAAAGAAAGCAGAGGATCACCTAAGGGACTTGGAAGAAGCATTCGATATCCTTGATAATTATAACATGAAACTTAATCCTTCAAAATGCCATTTTGGTGTTAAGGCAGGAAAGTTCTTAGGATACATGGTAACCCAGAGGGGCATTGAAGCAAGCCCGGAACAAATCAAAGCATTAATAAATATCAAATCTCCTGCCAATGCCAAGGATGTTCAAAGACTAACAGGCAGGATAGCAGCTTTAAACAGGTTCATATCGAAATCCTCAGAAAAGTGCAAAGAATTCTACGATATCCTAAGGAAGAATAAGAAGTTCGAATGGACTGAGAAGCATGAAAATGCTTTACAAGCCCTAAAAGAGTATATGTCCTCAGCACCAGCATTAGCAAAACCGGAAAAAGGAGATGTGTTATCCTTATATCTGGCGGTATCCTCAACCGCTGTAAGTGCTGTCCTTGTTAAGGATCACGAAGGTACACAATATCCTATCTACTATGTAAGTAAAAGTCTACTTGATGCCGAATCCAGGTACTCACACCTCGAAAAACTTATCCTTGCATTAATCATTGCATCCACTAAGTTAAGGCATTATTTTGAAATCCATACTATTGTTGTTAAAACTAATTTTCCAATTAAGAATGTCCTCAGGAAACCGGATATGTCAGGGAGAATGGCTAAGTGGGCAGTAAAGCTTAGTGCCCACGATATAAGATACGAACCAAGAACAGCCATTAAATCTCAAGCACTAGCTGACTTTGTGGCTGATTTCAGTAGTGATCTACAAAAGGAAGCAGAATTGGAGGTCCAGCAGCTGGATGAGACCAAGGATCCTTGGATACTACACACCGACGGATCCTCAAATATCAAAGGCACAGGGCTAGGGATCCTACTAAAATCGCCACAGGGGGACATAATACCCCACTCCATAGCTTGTGAGTTCCAGGCAACTAACAATGAGGCTGAGTATGAAGCCTTAATTGCTGGCTTACAAATTGCTAAGGATATGGGGGTAAAGTATCTCGAAGTATATGTAGATTCATTATTGATTGCCAATCACTTTAATGGATCCTATGCTGTTAAAGGTGAAAAACTAACCAAATATTTAGAGATAGTCAAAGAATTGGCACTCTCTTTTGTTTCTTTTAGCTTAACACAGGTACCAAGGGAGGATAACACGGAAGCTGATGCATTGGCCAACCTAGGATCATCCTTGAAGATTCCAGAAGATATAAGTATCCCTATCATCCATATCCTGGCTCCTGCTATTGAAAAACAGGTGGCCATGGAAATAGAAGAGGATACTGCAATGATCCCTAGTGAAGAAGCCCAACCTAATTCAGGATCATGGATCTCACCGATCATGGGATATTTGCAACACGGGGAGATCCCGATGGGAGAAAATCCTAGAGCTTTCAGGATTAAGGTATCTCAATTCACAATTCTGAATAATGTATTATATAAGCGATCTCTTGCAGGACCATATTTGAGATGTATCGAGGATCCTGAAATTGAAGAGGTGTTGAAGGATTTCCATGAAGGAGATTGTGGAAACCATACTGGGGGCAGAGCTTTGTTCTCAAGGATCCTTAGAACAGGATACTACTGGCCAACCATGAAAAGGGATGCTGTAGAGTATGCTAAGAAATGTGATCCTTGCCAAAGACATAGCAATATCCTCCATCAACCAGCTGAATTCTTACACCCAATACCATCCTCTTGGCCATTCATGAGATGGGGAATGGATATAGTTGGCAAGCTTCCTAAAGCACCTGGTGGAAAAGTATTTATGCTTGCCATGACTGACTATTTCTCCAAGTGGATAGAAGCTGAAGCCTTTGCTCAAGTCAGAGAGAAGGAAGTTATATCCTTTATCAAAAGAAACATTATAACCAGATTTGGCATTCCCTCTGAAATTGTATGTGATAATGGTTCTCAATTCATTGGAAGGAGAACCACTAACTTTTGTGACAGTTGGGGAATCAAGATGATCACATCAACACCAGTTCACCCACAAGCCAATGGTCAAGCAGAATCATCCAACAAGATCATCATCAACAATCTGAAGAAGAAGCTAGGATCCAAGAAAGGGAAATGGGCAGAAGAATTACCTTATGTCCTATGGGCTGATAGGACAACTCCCAAAAACGCCACTGGTCAAACACCTTTCTCTTTAGTATTTGGGGCAGAAGCAGTGATCCCAACAGAAATGGTGATCCCAACTGCTAGAACAAGTGCTCGTGATCCTGAAGAAAATGCTGTGACTCTAGCTCAGGATTTGGATACTATTGAGGAAATCAGGGATCTAGCCAGAATAAGGATGGCAAGCTACCAACAAAGAATGGCTGGTGCCTACAACAAAAATGTCAGGATAAGGAAGTTCCAAGTCGGAGATATGGTATTAAGAAAAGCATTTCAAAATACTATTAATCCTGCTGACGGGAAGCTAGCACCAAAATGGGAAGGTCCCTACTTAATTGAAGCCGAAGCAGGAAAGGGGGCATACAGGCTGCTAACCATGGAAGGGAACTTGTTGCCAAGAGCATGGAATGCTGTTCACTTAAAGAAATATTTCATGTGAACAGGATCCTTCATGCATGTGATCCTTACATTGGAGTATCCTTGAAGGATCCCGATGCCATTGATGATCCTCATCCTGGTAATATGCTTATCCTAAAACTATTGCATTTTCTTACTTTTTGCCTAAGGATAAGGATCATGTATCCTTCATCCTCTACTCACAAACCATTTGAGTTATGATAATTCAGGTATCTTCAGCAAATCGTCAAAGATCCCCGAAAGCACCACAGATCCTTGGGTACAACCCCAGTTATCCTTGGGATTATCCCCAGTTTCCGCCAGCAGCGCACGATGATCCTGATATAGTTCACGTCTTTGGGATCAGTACCCATTTTCGGGGCTGGCGACCTCATCGTACTGGCTATACTTGGGATCCTACGTATAATGGTGGACGCACCATACATCCGTTCCTAAGGTTTCTAACGTTTTCACGTTAGCTAAGGTTTTGACATTTTCATGTCACTAAAGTTTGGATAGTTGCCAGAAAGGGCCATACTCCAGTTTACATACGATCCTTTGGGCTTGTCCCCAGTTATCCTATGGGCTTGTCCCCAGTGATCCTCCGGGATCATCCCCAGTTATCCTATGGGCTTGTCCCCAGTGATCCTCCGGGATCATCCCCAGTTATCCTATGGGCTTGTCCCCAGTGATCCTCTGGGATCATTCTCAGTTATACTTTGGGCATGTCCCCAGTTACTAATTTATCTTTTACATTGGCTTAGTCCCAAGTTATATCTCACTTTTCAGGTTTTGGAAATCTAAACACATAAGGATCCTAGATCCTCATTAATTATCAAAGTCTTATCTATGTTTGTCTTGATTGAAGGTTAGGATCCTAACGTGGGTCCTCAGGTATGATCCTTGACTATTTTTGATTATACTCTTTATCCTAACCAACCCTTACACTTTGACAACCGAACCTATAATCCTTGAACTAAAAATTCTTTGAATGTGAGGATATTTGATCTAGGATCATATCCTAAGTTTATTAAACACTTTTTCAACTCTTATTATTTTAACAAATAGAGCAATTGAGAAATAAGAGGATTATTGAAGGATAACAACACAAGATAAGCCAGAAAGATTAAAGTTATATTATTAAACCAAAGGATCATTAATCCTTTCAAAAAAGTTGTCAAAATTACCAACCCACATTTCTACCAGCAAAACGTGGCCCGTCCACATGGGTTGGCAAAGGGTGTCCATTGTCTATGCGGTCTTAGCATTTTTGCAGGAAAGTAAAAGCGGCAGGATCACAAAGGCTTCATCCCCCAAACAGAGGATCCCTCCACCTTTTGTAATCCTACCTATTGTTCAAAGGATCCAGGATCCTCAACCCTAAACTATTGTTCAAATACAGACCATCATTGTTTTAAAACATCACAACCACTAAACAAAAAAAATTGGGCTCCGGCTATGTCTAGAAGTTTCCATCATTGCCCAATCTTGCAGCTCAAACCTTCGCTGCACCATCACCACCAGCTCCACTCGCTTCACCCTGATCCTTGCCAGCATCACCACCTTCCAGCATGGGGATCTCCTCAGCCTCATCCTCGTCCTCCAGGTCTGCCAGCCTTGCCTTCCAACCTTCAACATCCCACGAACCTTTGTCAAAGGTAGGATCCTGAGCTTCCTCGGCCATCTGAAGTTGAATCTTATACATAGCAATTGCCGCGGAGACCTTAGCATCTTGGGTGATCTCCTGCTTCTCGTTATCCATATCAATCAACCTCTGAGCAGCCTCAGCCTTCATGACCCGGAGCTCCTTCTCAAGATCTCCTATCTTGAGATCCTTAAGCACGCCCATTTGTTGAAGATCAGCAATCTGGCTCTCCTGGTCCTCAACATTGCCAAGATAAGTTTCAATCTCAGCAAGTTTCTGCAAACAAGAGAATAAAGACAAGCTCAGACTCAGGTGATCCTCAAGAAAAGCAGGATACATAAAATATGATAGGCGGATAACCTACAGGGGCAGTGATCCTTACCTCATTCACGTAATCAAGAAATTGCTGGCGAAGGAGAGGGAATCCTT